>NW_024868486.1:58737-86960 GCF_013358625.1 Macadamia integrifolia
TCTCAGTGCCTCCTATGCCGACCTTGAGGAAAAGACACCTAAAGAGGAACGAGACCAGCAACATCTATCCCTGTGACCAAGCGGCAGAGGTATACTACTAATTTCTTTGAATATTCTACAAAAGAAATCTGAGTTGGCTTGGGGAAGACACCACTTACCCTCCCAAATGAAATCCGCAACTTTACTTGTGTTATGGAAAAGAGATCGAGGGAGAGGAGAGAGCTCCGCAATTGAGAGTGGACCTAACCATTGGTCATGCCAAAAATATATATCTTCACCATTTCCCACCATCCAACGCTCAATTTTAGAGACAAAGTGCCACATCTTGGCTATACCTTTTAACACAGAGGAAGATTTGTAGGCATGTTTAAACATCAAAAGGTTGACATATCACAAGTATGACATATCAAAAGGTTGGGGATAGGGTAGAAACATCAATTAAAAGATGATAAATCAAAAAGTTGGAAATAGGGGAGAAATGAGTGCAAGGACTCAACTTAAGGCAAGATTCCTATTTTTTAATGTGTCTTTGCTCATTGAACGAATGTGAAGAAGTTTATTTCTAATCACAAAGAAGTGGCTTCTCATATCTTCTATAGTACAATGATGAAGAGGTCCATCTTCTTTTTTCTTTCCCAAAATATGATGAATCATAACATTAATAGCAAGCTTTCCAACAATGTTAGAGATTGACTTATTGCTTAAATTTTTTAAGAACTACCATCATTCTCTCTGAAAGGGGAGGATAGTTCAATGGTGTGGCCAACACTTGTTAAGGACCCCTCTCCTAACAATCTAAGAAAAGAATAAGAAAAGAATAGGTGATCCACATTTTCTTGAGAGTTCCAACATAGACAACTATTAGGTATACAAAGGTTTCTCTTCAGGGGAACTCTTGAGTAGGGGGAGATAGTGTCAAAGCAGACCAAATAGTAAAACTATGCCTAGGAATATTAAACTAAACCATACAATCTATGATAAGGAAGTTTCTAGGCAGAGGTTGTAATACCCTACTTCTTAAACCCAGTCTGATTACACGGTTGACCCAGTTTAACCATGCAGGACCCGAACCGGAGAGGGTTAAGGCGGGATCCTTGTGGACCATGATGGCAAGGGTGACCTTGAACACCGGCTGGCCAGACAAGTCCGAGCCAGTGCAAGAGGAGACGAGAGTACCCAAGCTGTGTACATACACATATCATAAGGCCATGTACGGATAAAGCAGGTATGTAGCCATATCTTAAGGCGCATACGTATATTACATCTTATGCCAAGAGTGAGATTCATGCGGAGGGCCGAATTCTGTCAAAATCCCACTTGTTGGCCAAGTTTTGGCCCTCAGGTGGGCGGTCACAGGTGGGCGCATCCACCCACCTGTGTGACCCACCCATGAGGTTACAAGATGTTTTAAAAGGTATAAATAGCTATTTTATGGTTTCCTTTTTTTTCTTTTTCTCATTTATGACACTCGGACGTTTGGTGAGAAGAGTAAAGAGGAGAGAGAAAGGAAGGGAAAGAAGAGGAAAAGAGAAGGAAGAGGAAGAAGAGATGGATTTCAGCGGCGCCGAGGCTTGATCTTCCCATTCCGATGCCGGAAGAGTGATCTCCAATATGAGATCTACGTTTAGAGGTGAGCAAAGGCTAGGTTCTTTAAACTTTCACCATACCCAAGTAAAACCCTTGATTTGGGTAGAGTTTCTTGAGGTCTTGTAGATTCCCCATGAGATGATGAATCTAAGGTTTAATAGATGGTTTATATGTTGATTTTGAAGGATTTGAAGAAGAGTTTCCACGGTTGCAAGAGCATTGGTGATTTGAAGTGATTTTGGGGTTTTGAAGGAGTTCTTAAGCGAAGGAGTTCTTAATCAAAGAAGGTAAGATGGCTTTTCATTCCTTAAATCTAACCTAGATCTAGGTTAGAACCATCTTATGAAACCTTGAATGTGTGAAGAATGGGTTTGGAAAAGCCCCATTTGATTCTCCAAAGGTTGGAGAAAGTTTGGGAAAAAATGGCACTTCCCGCCAAGACCGCTGGGCCAAACCGGTGGGCCAAATGGCCCGTCTGAGGGCACCCGCCTGAGAGGGCAGACCCTCGGGCCCAACCGGTGGGCCCAACTGGTGGGTCGACCGGTGGGCCACACTGCCCGTCGATCTTAGCAGGACCCTCGGGCCCAATCGGCGGGCCGACCTGCCCATCAATCATGACCGGTGGGTCATACAGGTGGGTTGTCCGACCCACCCGAGAGGCTCCCAACGTGATTTTTACGTCCGAACGGACCCAAAACGGACGTGCGACCTTCTTTTAGGATTCTAAACATGATTTTGTCATTGGATCTTGTTAATTTTGATCCCAAAGTGGCAAAATGCTAACCCCGCTCACTCATGATAGGTTCACCAAATCTTACATTTCTCGCACCGGATCTCACCCGTACCGAGCGTGAGTCCTTGTACACTACAGGTAAGTGGGGAGAGGACGTTTGGCCTTATTTTAAGGCTTGTTGTGCATCATTCTATTGTATCTAGATTAGCCATGTCATCATGCAAATTATATGTAGCTTAGCCATCCTCACATTATCTTATGCCATGTGTGTTGTGATTATTTTCTCAATGTTAAATGATGATATGCTTATGAGATGAATGTTGACATCATTGTGCATAATGCATTAATAGACTAGATACTGTAGTCGGCTTGGAAACGAGAGCATTGGTGGCCCATGGAATGGGACGCGGAGGCACTATACAATCGTACTATGTCATATAGGAGCATACGGTGTAGGATTATCACCTTCTCGTGCTACGACCCTTCCCAACAGGGGTTGAGGTGTTGGGTTACCATTTGGGGGGAAGCAGTGGTCGCGGTTGTCGGGTCACTGTGGCGGTTAGACATACGCCCGGCTGGTCATTAGGACAGTCGGCAACCCCGGTGGTATATTCAAAAGGGCCAATCGTACTGCTTTTAAATTGCTGGAGTCAGCACCTTTAATTTCTGTTATTTAATTTATGTTGAGAGCCGGTGGTCGACATGTTTTACTTTTCTGAGTATTCATGGTGGGCCTTCTTCGACAGCCCTATGGGCGTATCACGGGATGGAGTTCGCGGCTCGTACCCGAAGAATACGTGCACTGTGGTTGTAGTAGCACTAAACCAAAGACTTAGTAATGTTGTTTAAGTGGAAGTGATTTAAAATGAATTGCATAGCATATAGTGCATATGGTTGTGATTTGTTGTGTGGACTGCTGTGTGGTCCTTCTTTTCACTTACTGAGCTAGTGAACTCATCCCACGTGTGCATCTCTTTTAGATGATTTTATAGGTCATCAACCTGAAGAGTACGGGTCGGGCCCCACAGTTGAATTCCCTGAAGAGGATTGGTGGGTCCCCGAGGAATTTGAACACGGCACGGATTGCTCGTGCGAGGGCTGTGCTGTGGGACCGTAGTTCTGATACCGAGCTGAGCTCTACCTTCTGATACCGAGCTGAGCTCTACCTTTTGATACCTAACTGAGCTTTACTTCTAATACCGAGCTGAGCTGACTCTCTGATTTTTTATGTTGTACTTGATATGTAAATTGTATTCTTTTTATGTAAATATCATGCATGTGGGCCCACATATACTTAACTATATAATTATAATTTGGGTATCAAGTATAATGAGAATATTTACAGGTAAACTAAGTCTTCCGCTGAACTGTTGAACACTTTCTTAGTTGTATGTGTGCTGTGGTGGGATACTGTATCAGTTGATCCTGGCAGGTTTGGGTTAACCGGTGTTCACCCGGTCACTGGCCCAGTTCTGTGTGAACGGGGTGTGACAACGGTTGTATCAGAGCTTGATGCTCTATTCCCCTCATAGCATACCATTAGACCCCATAGAATCTATAATCGGAAATGTGATTGGGTTAATGTAAAAAACTTTAAAGAGATAAAAGCCGAAGAAAGAAAGTAATAAAAATGGTTGCATTTAGATATTGCATTCATGGCATGCATGAGAGAAAATGAGAGGCTAATTAATTGAGGTCATAACCCATCGAGTACGAGTTTAATGAAATTTCGGCAGCATAACGGCGCAAAACGAGATTTCCAAAAATTTTTCACACAAACACCTGATAAACAATACACATCAATAATTATAATTAACAAAAGACACCACAACTAAAATACATAAGTATTCAAATATACAAATTCACCACAAACCACCATCAAAACACATCACCCCACAAATAAGTCTAGTTACAGAGAAAGTACAAAGAATGAGAAAAGAAAGAAAAAAAATACAATAAGATCAACAAAATGAAACATGTGAGAAGCTGGTGTGGACGAGCTAAGTCCTCACTGATCATCGTCATCGTCATCGTCCAATACTACTACGTTCACCTGAGGTCTAGAGTTAACGTTGAGTCGATGGTTGTAGTAGTCAAACCTTGAGTTCACCAACCGTACCTCCCTCCGAAGTCGGCTAAAATCTGCTGAAATGGCATTGGCCATTGTATCCAAGTCCTGGCCCAGTCTGAGAAAGGAATTCTCCAAAGTAGCCTGCCTCTCCAGGATGCGTTCCTCCCTAGAAGCACTCTCATTCAGTCTTCTTAACAGTTGATCTTGCCCATCCTTCAAAGCCCTCATAGTGGACATCATACCCTTAAAATCATATGCACCACTCTCAGGTAGTGGGGCTCTATGATGTGGGCCTGTAGCTCTAGGGAAGCCATGATCAGCACCTCTCGACTCCTGAGGCACCTCCTCAAGGATGTCCTCATTCACAAAATCCTCCTCCCCACCCTGAGGAACATAGTCCTCATCCTCCTCACTAGACTCCTCCTCCATAGGAACATCCTCCATAGGGGTAGCCCTCCTATCCCTACCTCTCTGAGCTCCTGCTCTCTGAGGTACATCCATAAGAGTGTGGAGACCCATCCTCAAGAGATTTTCCTTGTCAAACTTATCTGCTAGAGTCTTCCCCTCCTCACCACTCAGGTCCACCCCAAAGAACTCAAAGATCTTGGTGAGGATCCTGCCATATGGAAATCCTCCGTCTTCGGGGTGTGAAGTATGGTGCTCCATCGTCTTGAGGATGACGTAAGGTAAGCACAAGTGCTCTGTGCCTCCCTCTAAGGCCGTATAGATGCAGTACGCTAAGAAGGCCACCATGAAGCCCACCTGGTTCCGATGACCTCCTCTGGGGAGCAAGTTGAACTGGACCAATCGGGAAAACACACGAACCTCCAGGAAAAATGATGTCTCAGAATCCGGACGCGCACTGCTGCCACAAATGGTCTCATAGATGTGGTCCGGTGTCTCCAAACTCACAAATGGGCCCATGGGCTTACTCCTGGGAGGACTGTAGAAATGGTGCCCAGCTAAAGAGATACCCAAAATACTAGCCAGGGTGTCTACAGTCAGTTGAATGTCCACCCCCTTTACCATACTAATTATCGCATACTCCCCGTACTGGTAGGAAACCTCCAGGTTGCAGTAGAATCTACGAACCAACTGCTCGTAGCACGAACGGTCTATGTGGAGGATAGACTGCCAGCCCAGTGCTGTGAACCTCTCCTGAAGCTGAGCCTTGTGGAAGTCGTCAACTATCAAAATCTTCTCCATCATTACAGACCTCTTCAGGAAGGCTTGCCAGTTGGATGCTGCCTCTGAACAGCAGAAGAGCTCCTCGTCATAATCGGAAGAATCAATAGGGGCAGGTCCGGGTCGCCCTGTGCGAGGGGCTGGAGAACTAGTCCCCTCACTCTTTAGTTTGGAAGCGGTGGTCTTAAGTCGAGTGCCAGAGGATGCGGGCTCTTTGCCTTTGCGAGAAGACATCCTGGCAAGAAAAGAGGAAAGAGGGGTGAGTAAGGAAAAAGGAGTAACAAAGGGACTAATAGATGGGTGAGTAGTAAGAGGAAGCCCCAAAACCCAATTCTCGCAAAACAGAAAATGTGACAAGTGAGGAGTGATAAAAAAAAAGCCTATGAATGAAATGCCTGGCCAGTGACAAGACAGAGATTATGGCAAAACAGCAATGTGACGGAAAGGGCAGATATATATATAGCATGGCAAGTAAAGAATGATAGAAAAAAATCCCAATTCTTATTGTGCAAGTTCAATCTAAGGAAAAAATGAAGCATGAAGCTTACATGTTCATGGATGAAATGCCATCATTCTACAATTTATAATATGCAAAAACATCTACTATTATGATATTGAGGTGAAAGAGAATCAAAGAAACCCAACATAGAGATGGATGTTCATGGGAAGAAATAGGATTTCAAACATAAGGGACTTTCCATGATCTCTACAACATGTTAAGTACAAATCAAACATAATGCATTGCATTTGAGTTATTAATTGGGAAGAAAAGGGCAGAAATTGAAGAAATCCCCAAATTTGAGAAAACTAGGGCACGGTTGGGGTTTCTCTCAAAAATTGAGAAGTAAATCCTAAAACTAGAAATAAATCACAAGGGAAACATCACATTTTCATGGAAACACTGTTCTATGGAAAGAAACGCGGGAAAAGAACCTAGATTAAAGACTACACATGAGTTCTACCCCCCAAGTACAAGTTCTGAGAAGAAAATGAGGAAGAAACTTACTTGTAAGTAGAGGAGTTGAATCTTCCCAAAAGCGTCGGATCGTTGAGTGAGATCGCGAGTGGAAGCATCAAGAAGCTCTCAAAAATCGCCTGAGGGAGAGAGAGAGAGAGAGTGAGGAAGAAATGTGCGAACAGGGAAGAACAAGGGCTTAAATGCCCTATTCAAAATTTCCGCTCGAGTAGGACTGGAGGGCCGATCGGTGGGCCAACCTGCCCATCGGTGTCAGCCCGTCGGTTGAAGATTTGGACCGGTGGGCTGATCGGTGGCCTAACCAGCCCGCCGGTTGAGAGAAAACTTGAAAAAAAAAATGGGATTATTACTATTATTATTATTGTTATTAATATAATAATAATAATTATTATTATTATTATAATATGTTAGAGTCAAGTGGGACCATTGTCGTACTTGTTGAAGCACTAACCCTGCATTTTTAGAATTAAGTTGTGGTTAGTTGTAAACGATCATACACTATAATACCCTGCGTGCTGGCATATAATTATGTGCCGATATCAATTCTATGGTGTTTAACCAATGTGGTGTATGATATGTTCCAGGTACAGGGATACGATGGTACGTACTAGATCCGGTGGCAATGCACGAGGTACCTCGCGTGGTCCTCGTCCGGTCGGTCGACCACCGAATCCCAGAAGGTCTCGCTCTGTGGGGCAAACCTCACTTCCACAACCTCCAGAGACCTTTGGTCAGGGTGGGGCACAAGAGGACCCACCTATGACTACACTTCCGAACCTTCCACCGGTTATTACTCCGGGGGATGTTGCTACCATAATTCAGCAGTCACAACAGGCTTTCCAGCAACAAATGCTTCAGCAACAGCAAGCATTTATGACTGCTATTAAGCAACAATTGGACCTTTCTCAATCAGGTCAACCTCCCCAGATACTTACTCCACAGGACCCGCCTGTAGGGTCTGGTACGGGGCCACAAGTGGGAGGTACACCTCCATTTCCGCCATTCAGTATTCCTTCGTATGGGGTGCCCCCTCCATACTCTTACTATCCAGCTTATGCTCCTAATTACCCGCCGACGAATAATACGTCAAAGGTAGTGGAGTCATTCAAGAGGAACTTGCCACCTGTATTCTCTAAGTTGGGGAGTGATCCTCTGGAGCCGGGCCAGTGGATCCAGGAGCTAGAGAAAATATTTGAGGTGATTGAGTGCACAGATGCACAGAAACTCATTTGTGCGGGGTTGCAACTCAAGAAGGAGGCCAAATCTTGGTAGCAAGCCTCTAAGCCCATATTGTTGGCCGCTCATCTGGAACCCACCTAGGAAAAGTTCAAGGAGTTGTTCTTGGACAATCATTACCCACGTAGCTTCAGAGACCGCAAGGAGATGGAATTTATGGCCTTAACTCAAGGAGGTAAGACTATCCTTGAGTACTAACAGCAGTTTGAGAGCTTTTTCCATTTTGCCCCTAGGCATATGAGGACAGCTGAAGAGAAGGCTGCAAGATTTCTGAAGGGTCTAAAGGCATCCATTGGGTCTGTACTTGAGGTCTAAGATTTGACCGACTATGGCTAGATTGTGCAGAAGGCCAAGACCATGGAGGATAAGTAGAAGGGAGAACAGTCCCTTACCCCTGGACTGTGGAAGAGAACAAATCCATTTCCGGATATGGATAACTCCTCCAAGGCATACCATGGATCGTACAGTTCTGGGCCTACTTATAGGCAGCCTTATAGGCCATCTGGCTACCCTCTTAGACCAGCTAGTGGTTCGGGCTCCACATCTTTTCGCCCGAACACTAGTGCGGCACCTACAGTTCCAAGGCCGCCCTGACCTCCATCTTCAACGGGTCAAGTGCAGAGGGGCCCCGCCCCAGTTCCGACATCTCAGATTCGTTGCTTTAACTGCCATTCATATGGGCACTATGCAAAAGACTGTCGGGTCAGACCAGCCTTGCCCTCCAGTCAGCCCTCTGCGTACCGACCTCCCTTAACTCGGGGAAATCAACCGCAAGGAAGGATGTATGCCCTATCAGCTGAGGAAGCTGAGGCCAGCACAGAAGTGGTAGCAGGTACATTTTAAATTTAAGAATTTCCTTATGTTAAATATTGATGACCTGCTGAAATTATATGCATTGTTACACTAGGTGTCCTACCTATATCAGGTATACCAGCCTATGTTTTATTCGATTCAGGAGCTACACATTCATTCGTATCTAAGAGATTCGCTGAGAAACTTGGTATGTCACCCAGGACCCTAGAGCATGGGATGATTGTTAGTATGCCTACTGGTAAAGTTACACAATTGAAGGAAGTGTATGGGCTGTGTCCAGTGGAAATTAGTGGGAAGAACTTTGATGCACAACTCATTAAGTTCAATATGCAGAATTTTGATGTTATATTGGGCATGGATTGGTTGTCGACTCATCGAGCTAATGTGATGTGTGCTGAAAAGCTGATTAGGGTGACAGATGACGAAGGAAGAGAATTGGTATACCAAGCAGATAAAATGAAACGGGTGAGAAAGGTCCTTGTCTCCGCTCTTCAAGTGGTAAAGTTATTGGAGAGTGGATGTCAGGGCTACTTAGCATCGGTACTTGATGTTGATGCAAGGATTACACCTCAAGAAGAGGTAAAGGTGGTTAAAGAGTTTTCCGACGTCTTTCTAGATGATATTATACAGTTACCGCCTGATAGAGAGTTAGAGTTTGCCATAGACTTGGTTCCTGGAGCAGCTCCAGTGTCTAAAGCTCCATACAGGATGGCACCAGCTGAATTGAAGGAGTTGCAGATGCAGTTGCAGGAATTATTGGAGAATGGGTTTATTCGCCCAAGTGTTTCACCTTGGGGTGCCCCAGTATTGTTTGTCAAGAAGAAAGATGGCAGCTTGCGTATGTGCATTGATTACCGAGAATTGAATAAGCTAACCATTAAGAACCGGTATCCATTGCCACGCATTGATGATTTATTTGACCAACTGCAGGGTGCCAAGGTATTTTCAAAGATAGACCTTAGATTAGGCTATTATCAGCTCAAGATAAAGAGTAGCAACATACCCAAGACAGCATTCAGGACTCGGTATGGTCACTATGAGTTCCTAGTGTTATCTTTTGGGTTAACCAATGCACCGACAGCATTCATGGATTTAATGAATCGAGTATTTCACGATGTCCTCGATAAATGGGTAATTATTTTTATTGATGACATCTTGATCTACTCCAAGACAGAATGGTGTTACAGAGGTTGAGAGAACAACGATTGTTTGCCACATACAGCAAATGTGAATTTTGGCTTGAGCAAGTTGGATTCCTGGGGCACGTAGTGTCTAAGGCCAGAATCGAGGTGGATCCTGATAAGGTGAAAGCAATAGTAGAGTGGGAAAGCCCTAAAAATGTCACTGAAATTAGAAGCTTCTTGGGTTTGGCTGGATATTACCGGCGCTTCATTGAAAAGTTTGCTCGAATTTCAGCGCCAATGACTAAATTAACCAAAAAGGGTGTGAAATTCGATTGGGTAGAGGAATGTGAGAAGAGTTTCCAGGAATTGAAGAAGAGGTTGGTGTCGGCCCCTGTGTTAACCATCCCTGAAGGCACAGGTGGAATGACAGTCTACACTGATGCTTCCAAAGTTCGGTTGAGTTGTGTTCTCATGCAATGCGGAAAGGTGATAGCATATGCTTCCCTATAACTAAAGGAGTATGAGAAGAACTACCCCACTCATGACTTGGAACTAGCCGCAGTTATTTTTGCCCTTAAGATTTGGAGACATTATTTGTATAGGGAGAAGTGTGAGATATACAGTGATCATAAGAGCCTTAAGTACTTTTTCACCCAGAAGGATTTGAACATGAGGTAGATGAGATGGCTTGAGCTCATGAAGGATTATGACTGCGACATTCAGTATCATCCCGGCAAGGCGAATGTAGTGGCAGATGCTTTGAGTCGGAAGGCACAGACTGTGTCACTCTCGTACTTAGCAGTCAGCCCATCACTTGTACAAGAGGCAACACTAATGGATGAAGCTCTCTTATATGAAGGAGCAACCTTAGAGTTTGAACGTCAACCAGAAAACCTTAAATGGTTGACTGTATCCATGATGGATCTACAGGTGCATCCGACTATTAGGCAAAAGGTAATAATGAAACAATCTTTGGATCCTGAATTGCAGCGGATCAGAGTTAAGGTTCAAGATCAAACAATGAACGACCCAGATTTTGTTTTAGCCAGTGGGGCATTGATGTTTCAAGGCAGATTGTGTGTACCCGATGATTTGGTTATACAAGACAAGATAGTGCGAGAAGCACATAGCTCCGAGTACTCACTCCACCCAGGAAGTACAAAGATGTATAAAGACCTCAAACAAAATTACTGGTGACCAAGCATGAAAGTCACAATAGCCCTATATGTAGCGACTTGTCTTATATGCCAGAAAGTAAAAGCTGAGAGGCATCGACCTTATTGTACTCTTCAGCCACTCCCAGTACCAGAATGGAAGTGGGATAGGATTACAATGGACTTCATCACTGGACTACCATGTACACCTAAGGGAATGGACGCAATATGGGTGATCGTTGATCGGCTTACTAAGACTGCTCATTTCATTCCCATCAAGACCAAGTTCTCTATGGCCAAATTAGCACAACTTTATATGGATAACATAGTGCACTTGCATGGAGTGCCAGTGAGCATTGTGTCAGATAGGGACCCAAGATTCACTTCCAGATTTTGGAAAAGCTTCCAACGTGCCTTAGGATCACAGTTGAATTTGAGTACTGCTTTTCACCCACAGACTGATGGTCAGTCGGAGCGAACCATATAGATATTAGAAGACATACTCAGGGCATGTACAATGGAAATGTGTGGTAGTTGGGAAGAATATATACCCCTTATGGAGTTTGCCTATAACAACAGTTACCAAGCTACAATTGGGATGGCTCCGTATGAGGCATTGTACGGTAGGAAGTGCAGGACTCCTCTGTATTGGGATGAGGTAGGCGAACGCCGAATGTTAGGACCTGAAATGATACAGATGACTTGTGACAAGGTTGATGTCATTCGAGAACGGATTAAAGCAGCTCAGTCCCGTCAAAAGAGCTATGCAGACACCCGCAGAAAAAACATTGAATTTCAGCCAGGAGAAAAGGTGTTTCTCAAGATCTCTCCTACTAAGGGGTTGCAAAGATTTCACAGAAAGGGGAAGTTGAGCCCAAGATACATTGGCCCATTTGAGATCTTAGCCCGGGTTGGCTCAGTAGCCTACATGCTTACTCTGCCACCTTCACTCGGGGATGTTCATAACGTGTTTCATGTATCCATGCTGAAGCGATACGTGCATGATCCATCTCATGTATTACCCGTGGAACCAGAATATCTAGAAGCTGATATGACCTATACAGAGCAGCCAGCTGAAATTTTGGACCGAAAGGTAAAAACCCTTCGCAATTGCTCCATTTCCTATGTAAAGGTGTGATGGGCTAATCATTCACTTGAAAAAGCATCTTGGGAGAAAGTTGATGAAATACAAGCCAAGTACCCTCATCTTTTTGAACAATCAAGTATGCCAATTTCGAGGACGAAATTTTCAGAAAGGGGGGGTAAATGTAATACCCTACTTCTTAAACCCGGTCTGATTACGCGGTTGACCCAGTTTAACCATGCAGGACCTGAACCGGAGAAGGTTAAGGCGGGATCCTTGTGGGCCATGATGGCAAGGGTGACCTTGAACACCGGCTGGCCAGATAAGTCCGAGCCAATGCCAGAGGAGACGAGAGTACCCAAGCCGTGTACATGCACATATCATAAGGCCATGTATGGATAAAGCAGGTATGAAGCGTATCTTAAGGCGCATACGTATATTATATCTTGTGCCAAGAGTGAGATTCGTGCCGAGGGCCAAATTCTGTCAAAATCCCACTTGTTGGCCAAGTTTTGGCCCTTAGGTGGGCGGTCACAAGTGGGCGCATCCACCCACCTGTGTGACCCACCCATGAGGTTACAAGATGTTTTAAAAGGTATAAATAGCTATCTTATGTTTTCCTTTTTTATTTTTCTCATTTATGATACTCGGACGTTTGGTGAGAAGAGTAAAGAGGAGAGAGAAAGGAAGGGAAAGAAGAGGAAAAGAGAAGGAAGAGGAAGAAGAGATGGATTTCAGCGGCGCCAAGGCTTGATCTTCCCATTCCGACACCAGAAGAGTGATCTCCAATACGAGATCTACGTTTAGAGGTGAGCAAAGGCTAGGTTCTTTAAGCTTTCACCATACTCAAGTAAAACCCTTGATTTGGGTAGAGTTTCTTGAGGTCTTGTAGATTCCCCTTGAGACGATAAATCTAAGGTTTAATAAATGATTTATGTGTTGATTTTGAAGGATTTGAAGAAGGGTTTCCATGGTTGCAAGAGCATTGGTGATTTGAAGTGATTTTGGGGTTTTAAAGGAGTTCTTGAGCAAAGAAGGTAAGATGGCTTTCCATTCCTTAAATCTAATCTAGATCTAGGTTAGAACCATCTTATGAGACCTTGAATGTGTGAAGAATGGATTTGGAAAAGCCCCATTTGATTCCCCAAAGGTTGGGGGAAGTTTGGAGAAAAATGGCACTTCCCGCCAAGACCGGTGGGCCAAACCGGTGGGCCAAATGGCCCGCCTAAGGGCACCCGCCTGAGAGGGCAAACCCTCGGGCCCAACCGGTGGGCCGACCGGTAGGCCACCCTACCCACCGGTCTTAGTAGGACCCTCGGGCCCAACCGGCGGGCCGACCTGCTTGCCGGTCATGACCAGTGGGTCATGACAGGTGGGCTGTCTGACCCACCCGAGAGGTTCCCAACATGATTTTTACGTCCGAATGGACCCAAAACGGACGTGCGACCTTCATTTAGGATTCTAAATATGATTTTGTCATTAGATCTTATTAATTTTGATCCCAAAGTGGCGAAATGATAACCCCGCTCACTCATGATAGGTTCACCAAATCTTACGTTTCTCGCACTGGATCTCACCCGTACCGAGCGTGAGTCCTTGTACACTACAGGTAAGTGGGGAGAGGACGTTTGGCCTTACTTTAAGGCTTGTTGTGCATCATTCCATTGTATCTAGATTAGCCATGTCATCATGCAAATTATATGTAGCTTAGCCATCCTCACATTATCTTATGCCATGTGTGTTGTGATTATTTTCTCAATGTTAAATGATGATGTGCTTATGAGATGAATGTTGACATTATTGTGTATAATGCATTAATAGACTAGATGCCGTAGTCGGCTTGGAAACGAGGGCATTGGTGGCCCGTGGAATGGGACGCGGAGGCACTATGCAATCGTACTATGTCATATAGGAGCATGCAGTGTAGGATTATCACCTTCCCGTGCTACGACCCTTCCCAACAGGGGTTGAGGTGTTGGGTTACCATTTGGGGGAAAGCAGTGGTCACGGTTGTCGGGTCACTGTGGCGGTTAGACATACGCCCGGCTGGTCATTAGGACAGTCGGCAACCCCGGTGGTATATTCAAGAGGGCCAATCGTACTGCTTTTAAATTGTTGGAGTCAGCACCTTTAATTTTTATCATTTACTTTATGTTGAGAGCCGGTGGTCAGCATGTTTTACTTTTCCGAGTACTCACGATGGGCCTTCTTCGACAGCCCTATGGGCGTATCGCGGGATGGAGTTCGCGGCTCGTACCCAGAGAATACGTGCACTGTGGTTGTAGTAGCACTAAACCAAAGACTTAGTAATGTTGTTTAGGTGGAAGTGATTTAAAATGAATTGCATAGCATATAGTGCATATGGTTGTGATTTGTTGTGTCGACTGCTGTGTGGTCATTCTTTTCACTTACTGAGCTAGTGAGCTCATCCCACGTGTGCACCTCTTTTAGATGATTTTGCAGGTCATCAACCTGAAGAGCACGGGTCGGGCCCCACAGTTAAATTCCCTGAAGAATTTGGTGGGTCCCTGAGGAATTTGAGCACGACACGGATTGCTCGTACGAGGGCTGTGCTGTGGGATCGCAGTTCTGATACCGAGCTGAGCTCTACTTCTAATACCGAGGTGAGCTGACTCTCTGATTTTTTATGTTTCCTTTTGTGTACTTGATATGTAAATTGTATTCTTTTTATGTAAATATCATGCCTGCAGGCCCACATGTACTTAACTATGTAATTACAATTTTGGTATCAAGTATAATGGGAATATTTAAAAGTAAACTATGTCTTCCGCTGAACTGTTGAACATTTTTTTAGTTGTATGTGTGCTGTGGTGGGATACTGTATCAGATAATCCTGGCAGGTTTGGGTTAACCGGTGTTAACCCGGTCACTGGCCCGGTTCTGTGTGAACGGGGTGTGATAGAGGTAGAGGTGAATTTCTTTGAAGAATTTGTATTACATAACACTAGATCACCGCTCCCTCTTGGTCTTGGCAATGTGGAAGAGAGAGTGGACCAAATTTCAATTAAGTTATTGGAAGTACTAGGCCCTGGACACCAAATTACCTCCTAAATAATGAAGGAAACCTTAACCATCCTATTAGATCCAACGTCATATCTGACATCGATACTCACATTTGGAAATGAGAATACCCTTACGATGCCAACAATCAAGCCACAAATACGTATCATATTTATCGTCAATGCTTGAACGAATAGTATCACTAAAAAAAAAATTATATTTAAGTATTTTCCTCCAAACTCAAGATGCATCAACTAGGTAAGTGGCAATCCAAATAGAATCTGATTTCAAGTATTTAGAGTACACCCAATCAATCTAAGTACTTCTCTGTCTATACACTTTTTTGTCTATACATTATTTTTTTCAAATAAGTTTTATGATGCCTATAATGTTGGCTTTCTTTACTCTATGAAATCCCAATCCTCCTTCATTTTTTTGGAAGACTAACATTTGCCCAATTAATAGGAATAAGTAAATTATGACTCTATTGAGATTTTTAAAGGAAAGAAGACATTAGATATTCAGTTTTAGAAAAAATGGATGTTAAAAGCCCAGAATCACTAGACCAATAAATATATGAATTTTGCATCACTGATTTGATGAAATCATAACAGCCCATAAAAGAAAGAATCTTACTCTTCCATAGTTGTAATCTCTTTTAAAGCCTATCTAAAATCAGGGAATAATGATGAGAAAATAGTTTCGAAGTGATCAAAAGAAGACCCAGATACTTGATTTGGAAACGATTTGGAAAAAACCTTTAGGAACATCCAAGCTAGATTTTAACTTTGACATCATTAAAAACCCCCAAAGAAGAAAGCTAAGGATTTGAGGAGATTAATATGGAGTCCAGATATATCTGAAAAAAGTATTCAAAGCTTCCTTAATTGGGATCGGTTGGATTAGATTTTGTGTAGTTCTAACTTCTAACCACTTGGACAGGCCTTCCATTGCAATGGTGAACAACAACGAAGAAATAGGACAACCTTATCGAATTGCCACCTTAGACTCAAAATAAACCTGAGAGGAGCCATTAACTAGTACTGAAAAATGAACACTAGAGATAAAAAAACAGTTCCAATGAATGAAGTTTGGAGGAAAGTTTATTCTGTATAAAAGATAATTGAGATATTCGCATATGAGAGAAACAAAAGGCGCCTTATGTATATCAACCTTAAGAACAGTAGGGGAAAGATGCTACCTTTCAAAACGTCGAGCTATTTCATGACAAAGAAGGATATTATCAATGATATTTCTGCCCATGATAAAAGCTGCTTGATTGAAACCCACCAATTCAATAACCAATTTAAGTCTTTAGCAAGAATTTTTGCTACAAACTTGTATAATAGGTTGGTGAGAGAAATGAGGAGAAAGGTGTAACATTGTCAGTCCTATCATACTAGAGATTCAACAACTAAAAAGAAAGATCAATTTTTTGGGATCCTTCATTTCTTCAAACAAAAATAACAGATATAGAATCAAACCGATTTCCGAAATGTCTTTCTGGATATTCCTCAATGTCCCGACCATTCACGGAACGTGAGAAGCAGAAATTGAAGAATTTCTTGGGATGAATCTGATAAATGAATGTCTGATTAATTATTTTGACTTTTGATTGTTGGAAGACGAAGCTATATACTTACTGGATAGTATCAACTTTAATAGTATCCCAAGTAGAAAGAAAAAATCCGCAGATAAAACCATCAGGCCTTTGGTTTTTTGAGTTTTCTAAGTTTGATTGCAGTCATAATCTCCTCCTCATATGGGATGTGGGATTGCACCATTTGTAGTTCAGGGGGAACCTTCTTAAAGGTTGAAATCCTCTAGAAAGATACTAACATGATTAAAGCTGGGAGGATTAAATTGCCTCAAGAAATGAGTGACAAAAGCTGACTTAAGTTCATCAGGCCTAGTGATAAAAATAAAGTTGATGTTCTAAACACAATTGTCAATACTATCCGACTTAGGGGTGTCAATTCTAAGCCCGCACCGGTAGGCCCGACCGAGCCCGACACATTAATGGCCCGATCTAGATCGATCCGATTAATAAGCCCGACACATTTATTAAACGGGCATTCACAGTGTAGGTAGCTAGCCCGTTGGGTGCCCGACCGAACCAACACGTTTAGATGCCCGACTTGAACCGACTCATTGTAGCCCGACCCAGCCCGACCCCCTTTAATATTACATAAAATTCCTATTATACCACTACTAGTAAGAAACTAATTAAGCTTTCTTACCTTTTGCTCGGTAGTAGGATTTGATTTAATTAAGCTTTATTTTGTAAGTTGTAATGGTCATAATTTCTTATTTTCTTTTAAAAAAGGACAACCATAATCTCAACCCACTTAAGAATAGAATTTTAGAGTAGGCACGTTTAAAGTCCGTTTAGGCTTAAATAGGTCTGTAGCCCGGTTAAAGCCCGGTTAATGCCCATTTAAGGAAGCCCGATTAAAGCCCGACATCGATCGGCTAGATAATAAACCGTACCATTTCCCCCAAAGCTAGACCCGTTTACTTAAACAGGCATTCACGGTGCAAGGCTTTCAAGTGGTCAAGCCCGATTAAGCCCGACCTGACCCGACCGGTTGACACCCCTAATCCGACCGATTTGATTCTGATTCCTTGAACCATTCGTTCGGAGGAGTTCAACCTTCAAAAAAGATCTAAGATTTTTTTGTTCTCAGCAAAATGGATTTTAAAAAAAAAAAAATGCACCTCTCAAAAAATTTTATAGGAATGTGATGCAACCATTGTGGAGCATGGTTCGTAATCTTTGATCGGCATTGGTGAATTCTCCCAAATCGAATCATTATCAGTCATGATTAGGGATGTAAATGGATAACCAAAAATCCATATCTTTTCCACTTTTGAATCTGTTAAAGCGTTCCTGAATTTGTAATTTTGGTTTCCAACCAATATCTGAATCTGTTTGAAAGATAATTGGATTCGGATTTAGATATTTTTATTTCATCGGATAATATCAGGCTACTTAACTATCTAACTGTAAAATGTGATTAATTTAATATTTTCACTTCTTTGATTACGTTTGTGCTGAAATTCTGTTCTCAGTTGTTCAACTTGTTATGTGCAAAAGATAGATGCACTGAGCTGTGGAACATTACTTTCAAAGATAATCCATTTTATCCTCCGTCTGCCAAAGAAAAAAACGTAACTTTTCAAACAATGAGCACTGTGCAATAATTTATTTCTAATGAAATCGTTAATTTCTTAATCAATATTGGTCAGATTGGTTTACTAATTGGATAGTTTATTGGGTATATAATATATTGATATCCGATAAACTACTGAACTAGATATGATATTAGTTCTTAAAATTTCATTGGATATCGGATCAGATTTGGATAATAGTGAATCTGAGCCAAATTCTATCTGTTTACATCCCCAGTCGAGACTAATCTGAAGCCAATCCACTGTTATGATCAAAGGGTAAAAGAATAATAAAAATCGATTAAAAAGAAAAAGGTTAAATCTGAGCGTGTCAATTTTAAACAGGAATCGAATACCGAATCCAAAATCGAGCCGAATTAACTAGACCGAATCGAACCGAATTAATTTGGTTTGAGTATGTGAGTATGGACCTTGGTTCGGATTGGTTTTGGTTTAGGGTGTAAAAAGTGTCAGTTCGAACTGAAACTGAACCGAATTGCATTTAAAACCAAAAAAATGAAAAAACACTATTATCTTTAAGAGAGATTTTTTAGGTGGTAAGTGTTTTTTGCAATTTATCGTCACATATTTACATGCTAAGACAATTTTGGAGTTAGCAATGGCCATAAGGCCCATAACTTGAGCCCATTATAGCCTTTGGTCCATCATAGTCATGGTCCAAAGGTGAAACTGTTTTCATAACCGAATTAAAACCGAAGTACAAAACCAAATTAAAAATTGGAATCGAAACCAAACCAAGCTGAATTGAATCGGCTTGAGTATCTAAATACCGAACCAAGTTGGTTCTTGATTTGGTTTTGGTCCACCATATCATCATTCGGAACTGAACCATATCGGTATCTAGTATGATATCAGTTTGTTACACTACATATATACTATATATTGATACTGTATCGAATACTAACTTAGTACAGGATCCTTATACCGATATTGTATAGAATCAATTTGATTCAGTATTTGGTATGGTATATGAAATCGTAGGGTATTTATATAGTATTGTATTTTTGTATATCATACCCTATACCAATATCATACTGAAAACTGACATGATATGTATACCTCATACCGGTACTATACTGAATTTAATCCGATTTGGTTTGATTCCCATAATTTGGTATCGAATCGGTTTTTGGTATTTGGTATTTGGTATTTGGTATTTGGTATTAGGTATTCGGTATTCGGTATTCGGTATTCGGTATTCGGTATTCGATACACATTGACACCCTTAGGTAGGAGAGAGAGAGAGAGAGATTACATGTTTGCTTCTTTGCTATGGCTGCGTGCAAAGGTGTCCTGCCGTCAGGGCCATCAAAGATACGTAAATCTTTCTTCTTCTTGTTGAAATTTTCATCTTCCAATGCAACTTTCAACATCTTCTCCAGCACAACGTGCAACCCACGGTCAGCAGCCAAATAAAGTGGTGATTCTCTGCGATTATTTTTCATGAAGATGAGATATTTGTCCGACTCCATCAACACCTCAATCACCTCACGGTGACGTCGAAGAACAGCTTCATGCAAGGCTGTGTTCCCATCTCTGTTCTTTATTTCCTTGGCCCAATCCAATAGATACTTGACGACCTCGGCATTATTATGGCGTGCAGCAATGTGGAGTGCTGTGTCTTCTCTGTAGTTCTTGCTTCTGAGTATACTTGTTGGTTGGTTTTCGCGGATTACCCTCACAACTGGGACGTTGTTGTAGTTAGCGGCGGTGTAGAGGAGAGTGTCCCTCACAACTTCGCCGTTCGAGTCGGCGTCGGCGATGCGGAGGAGATCATCGTCGTTGTGCTGATCATCACTTTGTTGTTGGTGGTGGAGATCATCTTCCTCTGCTAGCTCTGCCTTTAAAACTTGGGAGAGCAAAGTTGAGTTACCTTCTATTACAGCTTTATACAGAGCAGGATCCATCGCTTACCGTACTATTAGACTCTCTGTATTCTCTAAGAGCTAGCTGTGTCATAAGGGAAGGGGAGAGATTTATACAGAGGAGAAAGAGAGAGCTGTAGCCTAATTTGTTTAAATTGACTTGACTTGATTAAATTGGAGAGCGGATCAGGTTCATCTACGAGAATGTACTCGATCCTTTCACACTTAAGGGGACTATGGAGTGCCGAATTTACATGGTGGAATCCTACGAGTTTCTACTCATCCACACTTCATTGGGCTGTATCCTACTTTGTTTAAATTGACTTTGAGATTGAGTAATCCTCTAAAACTGAATTTATAATTAATTCATTCATTAATCAATGTGTATTTTTTTTTTTTTTTGGGGTACAAATTAATATGTGTAATGTTAAATGCTACACCAATCATCATCCTTTTCATCACTTTATCATATTCTTTTATATTATATCCCCTTCATGTAAATTGCACTCTCTTGATTGTCTATATAAAGAGAGAGTGTTTCCGGTGTAGGGCATAGATGGTAAGTTCAGGAACGGAAATGATACACATATACGGAAATTGAACTGGTCAAATGATAATAATAGTTTTAAAAATTTTGGTGTAATATAACACGTACCGAAATGATATGGTATGTATTTAATACGGTTACTCTGTAAGTAAAAATATAGATATAAATTTTCCATGAAACATATATTTACTAAGGATTTAAAGTTTAAAAAAAAAAAAATACTTTAAAGACCCTTTTTATGATTAGTTGAAATAAATATTAGGGTAAATGAAGCATATAAAGAGTATTTTTATATCCCTCTCTAGGTTTGGATTTTCAATCGGAAAGGGATTTTGAAGTTTGATTTTTTTTTTTAATAAAAAATACTATTAAAATGAATAATACTAAAAAATCCTTGTTTAATTTGGCATCATTTAACAAATGCGTATTTTTTCATATCTAATTTTTGATATGTAAGAAAATAAATTCGACAATTAAACATTCGGATACAAAAAAAAATATGCGCTTAATACGCATATTTACTAACTATGACTGGAGGGGAAGTTGGAGTGGGGAGGTCACCCTGTCGAGTCGAATGGAAAAGGTGGGGAGGAGAACATGGTGGTGGGGGTGGAGCGAAAAGGGAGAGGGAGAAATTCTGATAATAGAGGAAAATAAATCAAAAATAAAAAATAAAATAACAAAGGAAAGTCCCGGTCAAGGGAGTAAGACAAGCATCGAACACATCGAACATTACGTGAAACTGATCCGGACTCCAAGAAAAAATTAAAGGAAAGGAAGAAGTGAAGTAGAAAGAGACGGAAGTTGAAGATTTTGGAGGAATTACATAAGATAGAGGAGACAACATCCTTACTTTATGTTTTCTAATACCGAAATTACCCTTCTATAATATGAAATATCAACATTGACCCCCTAAGAGCACTAAATGACCTGAGGTCAGGGAAAGAGAACTCATCTTCTTTATTCCGATATTATCAAACCTTAGAACTCTTAATTTATGTTGCAGACTATAGTTCATTGAAGCTAAGAGTTGGGTTGAAGCTCTTCCAACTTAAACCTAACCGAAGACCTAGATTTTGTGCTGAAGATCATAGATCCAACATTCAATGAGCAAAAAAGAACTTAAGATCCTCTACCCCATACGTCATAGATGGTGTGACGATCGCTTGGGATGAAAGAGATCCGGACCTGTGTTTCACGTTATCATCAATTTCATTGTGGACAACCAATTTCTCGTGATGTGTTATGTGTGATGTATGATATGTGAAGTGTATAAACTTAATTGGCGAACCAAACGACTTGCATGGCCTCAGGCTTTTGGAATAGATATCGTTTTACGAGAGTTGAAGATTCACCGTGGAATTGGAAGATGGCTTCTTCAGTTGGTCCTGATGTGTTTAATTGGGAACCACAAGACTTGCATAGATGACTTGGATTTAATGTTTTCACATGTAATGGGTTTCTTAGTAAAAGAAAAAAAAATTAATTAAATTCACATGTAATAGGTTAGCAGAGTCATTGTATAATTTTGGTTTGGTTGTAGGGTGTTGACTTAGGTTCTAAAATTTGCCACGTGGTTAATTCATACCTTGACATCATCTATCCAATGGTCAAAATTGCCACATTATCTTGTCACCTGGCTCCTTACGATTTACAATTACAACTTTTAATGAATATCATGGATTTAGGTATTAGTATCGGTGATATCAGTGATAGCAATCCAGATCAGTGTGTATCGGCCACTTATGCCTTATTTTTCAAAAAGAAGTACTTTTTTTTTTTTTTTTGCTATTTTATCCCTAAAATGTTACAGATTACCAATTCAGATCGATTAGGTTTCGATATACATTACGGCCGATACTAAACCAAACTTGAAACCATGCTAACTATAGAGTCGATCTGATCAGGTCATTTTGTCGGCACCGTTAGAAGAATTATATATTATATCAAGTTAAGATACTGGGTTTAATTGACTATTGTTTCAAGTTGAGTTTTGAGTCACAGTAAGTTACTGGTTTGTACTAGCAATTAAGCGAAGTTGTTCACTGGGGACACATATGCTCCATGTCAATAAAAATTATACATACTTAAACAATAAAAACCCACCTCAGAGTCCATATGAACTTCTGCATACATTTCAACCTGATTTATCAGAGTATTGTATTATTAACTAACTAATAATAGAATCACTCATGTGCTCACACAAATATTGCTCTTATGTGCTTCCATTCAGAAGGGAACAAGCAAAAGTAGCTATTATTATTATTTTTTTTTTTTGTTTTGTTAAAGATTATTAAAGAATATCATATATAAAAAATGGATGTTACAGAGAAAAAAAATCTATTAAACTAAAAATCCACCTTCAGCATGGCCATCAACAGATTTTTATCCCAATCAACAAATTACATAAACCAAAATCTGGGTCTTTTCTGAAAATCCCAACTTACATCCGATAAAACAAAATCAGGAGGACTTAGCCATGAGGCTGATGCCTTAGTTCCAGCTCCATGCTTTGCAAGCTTATTAGCAGCGACATTGACTTCTCTGTAACAGTGAGAGATTGCCCAATTGATCTCATTCTGATATTTCTTGTAAAATAACCATTGCTATTACCTTTATCACCCCGAAAAATTCCTCCTGCATCAGAAAACCCCAGATTTCCAAATGAACATCCGTTAATATTCAGTTTGCAGTATGTTGGAGGTGGAAAGTTCCAAAATAATTCCTGAATTTTTTGTGGGTTTGATCTAGTAATGGAGACCTGGAATTTCTTTGAAAGAACCAAGTCAGCCACTGAAGCCATTTGGCAAGGCACAAGGATGGAGTAATCTTGAAGTTCCTTCAAAATTGCTCGAACCACATAAGAGGGAGGGCGGTTTATATCATCAAAATACCTTCTATTTCTCTCATTCCAAATGTGCATGGGGATGATAATGCAAAGAGGAAGCCATAATTTGTTACAGGGGCCTATTGCCGCTTTTCTTTTCCGCCAAGAAAATAAAGCTTCCACAGAAAGAAAACCAGACCATCACTGGTCAAAAAAGCTAAGAATCCTTGACCATAATTCTGAAACATATCCACACTCAAGGAGCAGATGGTTAAAGGATTCTACCTGATTTAAACAAAGTCTACACCTTGATGGAAGGGGAACAGAGCGAGAAGTTAATTCAGCTATTTTGCTTTTTAGCATAACATTGTAGAAAACCAGATTTAGAGAAGTGAAAGTGATAAGAAGTTGCATTATGCCCTATAAGGGGGTGCACATAAAAGAGTAGAATGAGGGAAAAAGTAAAACAAAGACAACCCAAAGATACTATTTCTATCTAATACTAAGATTATGATGATATAACACCAATACAATTTATGACATACACTATTACTATCCGCAATACAAACCATATGAGTTTTTTTTTTCCCTCTCAACATAAAGTTCCAAAGGAAACAAACCCAAACCCTAACATTTGATGATAGTGTCTAAACAAAAGAAGAAACATCTCCTCCCATGAGGTGATTCAGAGCTCTTTAACACCAGATAACCAATCCATGTTGTCAAAGATCCTATCAATTTTGCAGATCAAAAGATAGAACCTCCAGGAGATGTGCCGTGGAACAAGGTAATTGAACTTATATGGGACATTGATTAGAACAAGGAAATATACCATATAGAAAAGAAAAATGGAACCAATGACCAAAACCACTGTGGCTAGCCACTGGAGTTTAAGTATGACCGAGTACAAACCTGCTGCAAATGCCACAGCCATCATAATGAGAGCTAAACCCAGCAATGGTGAGCTAAATTTAGCCACAAGAATGAAGACATGAATGTCAGCCAACTGTGCACAGATGTTGTTCACCACAATCACGATAGAAAGATACAAAGCCATGGTATTGCAGATGACGAAAACATTGAATGCAGGCTTCCTTAACAAGGTAGCCATGCCATTATATGGACCATCAACATTGAAACCTCCAGGGACTGTAAAACCCGCGGCGAAGGTGACCGTGCAGATCAGAGTTGCTACAAGCACTAGAGTATTGAACCTCCCTTTGTATTTGTGTATATTTTGAGTATCTGTTCTTGAGTTATTTTCCACAATAATTGGAGAAGGTCGACCAGATGGTGCATCATAAATTCTTAAAGCTGTTCGGCAAAGAAACTGCATATTTGAAATTAAAAATATAATTATTTGCTTCAGGATTATGAAGAACAATGACATACCAAATGGTTTGGAACAACATTTTTATGAATTTGTATTCTCTCCCAACGCATTCCTGAGTATAAAGTATCCTCTTTGATCCCAATTGTAAAAACTAAAGACTTTCTTCACATGTAGATATGTAAACCACCTTTTCTACCACCCAAAAAAAAAAAAAAAAATGTGAACCACTCATTCCTTTTGTTGACCATCATTTCAATTGGTGGGGGAGGGGGGGGGGGGGGGACTAGGCCACGTTTACATGGGATTTTGATGTTTTCCTCTGCATAAAAATCAGGAAGAAGTTGAATCTGACATAGGAATCTGAACGAAAGTTTCTTGAATCTTTATAGTGATTAATAACTTTTAGATTTTTTTTTTCATCCTATAATTTGAGTCTTCTGCTGATGGCAATGTAGTAGGTGGAGGCTTATTGATAGATGAGTTTTTTAGTCTATGCTGATGGTAATGTCAAAATTGGAATCATACTTATCGGAATGCTGATGGTAATGTTGCTTGACCCTGACAGTTCTCCAGGGCCTGACAGTTTCTCTGGTGCATTCTTTAGACATTGTTGGGGGCTGATCAGTTTTGATGTTTGCCTTGCAGTAAAGAGTTTTTTCAGATCTGAAACCCTTCCTAAAGTGATCAATAACAGCTTCTTGGTCCTTATCTCAAAAGTTGAAGGCGCTAACTCTCTGGATAGATTCTGGCCGATTTGCATGCAGAATTTTTTCTGTAAAATCTTGTCTTAGATTATGACATCAAGGCTCTCTTCCCTCCTTCCTAAGCTCATCTCAAAAGAGCAAGGTGCCTTTCAGAAGGGCAATGTCATTCAATCCAACATATGTCTGGCTTCAGAGTTATCTAACCTCATGTTTGACTATACTAGAGGTGCCAGTATGGGCGTCAAGATAAATATCTAGAAAGCCTTTGATACCGTTTCTTGGAGCTTTCTTTTCCAAGTTCTGAAAAAGTTTGGATTCCCTGATACTTGGATTGCTTGGCTGCATCAAATTCTTCTCTCTTCCAAGATTTCAGCGATGCTTAATGGAGGCCTTGTTGGTTTCTTTGGTGTTGAGAGAGGGCTGTGTCAGGTTGACCCCATCTCCTCCCTTTTATTTATTCTGGCTGAGGAGGTCTTATGTAGGGGAATCCGCCTTATGCTTCAGGAAAAGAAGCTGCATGCCATCAAGGGTCCTCAAGGAGTTTAGATGCCTGGTTTTCTTCTCTTTGCTGATGATATTTTTTTCTTTTTGAACGGCTCCATCAGATATGTCAGATAGTTCCATGATTTCCTTACAAAGTATTAGCAGTTCTAAGGGCAAAAAATCAACCTCGACAAGAGTAAACTTTTCCTTGGGAAAATGTCTTTGGATAGGAAGCAACTCATCTCTGATACTCTTGGGATCTCCATCTGCAAGTTCCCCACAAAATACTTAGGGGTGCAAATCTTCAAGGGTAGGGTTACTAGAGAACCACTTCTCCCTGTGATGGATAAAATTAAAGGGAGGATAGTTGGTTGGAAGGGGAAGCTTCTCTCCATGGCTGGTAGGGTGGAACTAATAAGGTTAGTTATATTTGGCATGCCATCTCACAATTTCTCTATGTATTGGTGGTCTAGCTCTTTACTGAAGACTATGGAATTGTGGATGCGAAACTTCATTTGGAGTGGAGATCCTGATACAGCCATAGGAGTGACAGTCAAATGGGATTCAATCTACAAGCCTAGATAGGAAGGAGGGCTTGGAATAAGGTGTCTGAGGGATGTTAACAAAGCTCTTCTCTGTAATCAGATATGGAATATAAAACACTCTACTTCAGCTCTAAGCAACATTATTCAGGCTCATTTTCTAAGGAAAAATGGGGAGCTCAAGAAGGGGTATAAATCGTCCACGATTTGGCCAGGTCTTCGAAGAATGTGGTCTTTTGTTTCTAGCAAAAAGTGAAGGGTGGTGGATAATGGGGCCTCTATAAACTGTTGGAAAGATAGATGGATTGGGTCTGAATCTATCCAGGAAATTGCTGCTATGAGAGAAGACTTGTTCGCGTCTTCTACCATGAAGGTTGCAGATTTTATTGTCAATAATGAGTGGGTATTCCCTACGGTTTCATCTCTTTTTCTAGAAAATATTTTTGCAGCTGCTTCAAACATTAATATTCCAAGGGGCAACATTGGTGATAAATGTGTTTGGACCCTCTCCACCTCTGGAGATTTCAATACTTCCTCTGCGTGGAATGATATCCGTCGTCGAAACCCCAAGTTCCTATGGCATAAGTTGGTCTTGATGAAAGGCCTCTCTCCTCGTCTGTTGACTTTTGGTTGGCGTCTGTGTCATGGGAAGGTTCCTACTGATGACAGTACTAGGAAAAAAGGAATCTCTTTAGCCTCCAAGTGTGTTATGTCTGGAACCCAATCTGAGTCCTTGCCCCATCTCTTTTTAGATTGCAGTGTTTCGCGGCGAATTTGGATCAATTTCTTGGGCTGTTTTGGTTTGAGTTGGAAGGATCAAACCTCCATTGCTGACTTGATCTTCTAGTGGAAAGGAAAGAGACGAATTCTGTCAGTAAAGGATCCTTGGGCGGCTGGCTTGACCATTATGGCTGACGCTATTTGGCGAGAGAGGAATCATAGATGGCATGGTGGTCAGAGTAGGGATGCCTCTCACCTGGTCAATAAAGTACTGAGGACGATTAGAGAGGCGAGCTTCAACTTAAAGGGGTTCATTCGATCTACATCTGATCTCCTATGCTGTAGGAAATTGGGGCTGCATGCAGCTCTAAGCGATTCTCCCTCCATTCTCGAAGTCATTTGGTGTAAGCCTCTCTGCACCTGGACAAAGTTAAATGTTGATGGCAGCTCCATGAGAAATCTTGGTCAAGCAGGAGGTGGAGGCGTTATACGGGATTACAAAGGGAAAGTGGTCTTTTCCTTCAAGCTCTACCTCGGCATCAGTTCAAACTACTATGCGGAATTCAGGAGTTTACTAGAGGGTATCTGCCATGCCATGGACCAAAGGGTCACAAATTTGTGGATTTAGACAGACTCTGTGGCAGTTGTCACCATTGTTCAGGGTAAGTCTCTTCCTTGGTTCACTCTTCGAGATTGGCTCTAAATGCAACACTACCTCAACTCTATCTCCTGAAAGATCTCTCATTGCTTCAGGGAAGCAAACCCTGTTGCGGATTATCTTGCCAAATCAGCCGCAAAAACTGGAGTTTCTGGAATCATGGAAGAATTTCCTTCTCATATTATTGAGGAAATCATATGTGATTTATTTTCCAAACCAAGATTTAGATTCTGCAGATAGCTTTGAAGGGCCTTGCTGATGGCAATGCCGAAGGTGGGGTCCCTTCTTTAGCTAAGGCCTTTGGTGTACTTTATTATTTTTTTTCTCTCTTCTTTTTCATTTTAATACAATTCTGATTCTTAGCCAAA
>NW_024868486.1:86980-87095 GCF_013358625.1 Macadamia integrifolia
CAAAAAAAAAAAAAAATCATCACATGTTTTTTTGTTTGGGTATGCCTAGATGCTATTTATGTACGTACCTTTATATTATTTAATTGATTCATTTGTCGATTCTTAACCAAAAAAA
>NW_024868486.1:87115-110128 GCF_013358625.1 Macadamia integrifolia
TAACCAAAAAAA
This sequence comes from Macadamia integrifolia, assembly GCF_013358625.1. NCBI lineage: Eukaryota > Viridiplantae > Streptophyta > Magnoliopsida > Proteales > Proteaceae > Macadamia > Macadamia integrifolia. Next base: position 87,128 of record NW_024868486.1, read on the forward strand.
AAAAAAAGGATAAATAGTTCTTAGAATCTGCAACCATTTTCATCCATATTCTTTGGCATACCAACTTGACTACCCCTTTGGGGTTTGGGGGAATCTGTTCCAAATCCTAGGATACTACCAAAATCAAAATCCCCTTCAAACATGTCTACAGTTGAAAGAGAACAAATAGAGGCATACCTTTGGCATTGAGATTGTCCCATACATTTGCTGCTCTGCAATGTCTCGGGCAGTCAGGCCTTCATCGTTCATGTTAGCCATGTCCACATTCCGGTCCCACATAAGGATGTTCACAACATTCGGATGCGAGTGCAAAGTGGCCAAATGTAGTGGCGTGTTTCCATTAATATCCTTCGCATTTAGAAGCTTGTCAAACATATTAGATTTTTGATAAATCATATAACTTACTAAATTCTTTCTTCCACTCTTAGCAGCAAGGTGAACAACGTTCTGGTCATCATTATTCAATGTCTCTATTACCTCTGGGCAATATTTTAACACAGCTTGAATTATGCCAAGATAGCCTTTATTGACTGCTATGTGTATGGGACAAAGGCCTTCGTTGTCCTTTTGGTGAGCAATAGAAGTGTCTTTTTGTAGTAGGCAACAAGCTTCTTCAGAATGGCCAAGTGATGCTGCATAATGAAGAGGATTTCTTCCATTTGCATCTATTCTTCTAATCTCCTTCTTTTTGTCCAGTAGAATGTTGATGCATACTAGCATTTGTGAGGAGGAAGTAAACCGGAAAAAGAAAGTTCAAATCTATTATCTTCTTGATAAGTAGTAAATAAACTCATAAGATGGAGGAAATGTATAAAGCTGTTTTTTTTTTTTTTTTTTTTTTTTTTTGGAATGGAAAATTAATTAACCAAAAAAGCAGAGAGTAGTGGACAAAGCCCAAAAGCTAGATGGAAGAGGGGGGGTGGCTATCTAAACATCAAAACAGCTAATAAATTAATGATACATAAAAAACAGGGGAGAGAAAAATAATTAAACAAGGATGATACAACAAATGCTAGGGTGGGGACGAAACATCATTAAAAGTATGACATATCAAAAGGTTGGGGATAGGGTAGAAACATCAACTAAAAGATGATAAATCAAAAAGTTGGAAATAGGGGAGAAATGAGTGCAAGGACTCAACTTAAGGCAAGATTCCTATTTTTTAATGTGTCTTTGCTTATTGAACGAATGTGAAGAAGTTTATTTCTAATCACAAAGAAGTGGCTTCTCATATCTTCTATAGTACAATGATGAAGAGGTCCATCTTCTTTTCTCTTTCCCAAAATATGATGAATCATAACATTAATAGCAAGCTTTCCAACAATGTTAGAGATTGACTTATTGCTTAAATTTTTTAAGAACTACCATCATTCTCTCTGAAAGGGGAGGATAGTTCAATGGTGTGGCCAACACTTGTTAAGGACCCCTCTCCTAACAATCTAAGAAAAGAATAAGAAAAGAATAGGTGATCCACATTTTCTTAAGAGTTCCAACATAGACAACTATTAGGTATACAAAGGTTTCTCTTCAAGAGGAACTCTTAAGTAGGGAGAGATAGTATCAAAACACACCAAACAGTAAAACTATGCCTAGGAATATTAGACTAAACCATATAATCCTATGATAAGGAACTTTTTAGGCAAAGGTAGAGGTGAATTTCTTTGAAGAATTTGTATTACATAACACTAGATCACCACTCCCTCTTGGTCTTGGCAATATGGAAGAGAGAGTGGACCAAATTTCAATTAAGTTATTGGAAGTACTAGGCCCTGGACATCAAATTACATCCTAGATAATGAAGGAAACCTTAACCATCCTATTAGATCCAACGTCATATCTAACATCGATACTCACATTTGGAAATGAGAAGACCCTTACGATGCCAACAATCAAGCCACAAATAAGTATCATATTCATCGCCAATGCTTGAATAAATAGTGTCACTAAAAAAATATTTATACAAGTATTTTCCTCCAAACTCAAGATGCATCAACTAGGTAAGTGGCAGTCCAAATAGAAAATGATTTCAAGTATCTAGAGTACACCCAATCAATCTAAATACTTCTTTGTCTATACACATTTTTGTCTATACATTATTTTTTTCAAATAAGTTTTATGATGCCTATAATGTTGGCTTTCTTTACTCTATGAAGTCCCAATCCACCTTCATTTTTTGGAAGACTAACATTTGCCTAATTAATAGGAATAATGAAATTATGATTCTATTGAGATTTCCAAAGGAAAGAAACATTATAAATTCAGATTTAGAAAAAATGGATGTTAAAAGCCCAGAAACACCAGACCAATAAATATATGAATTTTGCATCACTAATTTGATGAAATCATAACAGCCGATAAAAGAAAGAATCTTACTCTTCCATAGTTGTAATGTCTTTTAAAGCCTATCTAAAATCAGGGAATAATGATGAGAAAATAGTTTCGAAGTGATCAAAAGAAGACCCATATACTTGATTTGGAAATAACCTTTAGGAACACCCAAGCTAGATTTCAACTGAGACATCATTAAAAACCCCAAGGAAGAAAGCTAAGGATTTGAGGATATTAATATGGAGTCAAGATATCCGAAAAATTATCCAAAGCTTCCTTAATTGAAGAAATAGAGAAATCATGAGATAATTTGCAAAAGCTAAATGCGTAATCTTAAGGGCCTTGCATTTTGGGATCGGTTGGATTAGATTTTGCATAGTTCTAACTTCTAACCACTTGGACATGCCTTTCCATTGAAATGGTGAACAACAACGAAGAAATAGGACAGCCTTATCAAATTCCCATCTTAGATTCAAAATAAACCTGAGGGGAGCCATTAACAAGTACTGAGAAATGAACACTAGAGATACAAAAATAGTTCCAATGAATGAAGTTTGGAGGGAAGTCTATTCTGTATAAAAGATAATTGAGATATTCACATATGAGAGAAACAAAAGGCGCTTTATGTATATCAAGCTTAAGAACAATAGGGGAAAGATGCTAACTTTCAAAACGTCGAGCTATTTCATGACAAATAAGGATATTATCAATGATATTTCTGCCCATGATAAAAGCTGCTTGATTGAAACTCACCAAATCAATAACCAATTTAAGTCTTTAGCAAGAATTTTTGCTACAAACTTGTATAATAGGTTGGTGAGAGAAATGAGGAGAAAGATGTAACATTGTCAGTCTCATCATACTAGAGATTCAACAACTAAAAAGAAAGATCAATTCTTTGGGATCTTTCCCTTCTTCAAACAAAACGGATAGAGATATAATCAAACCGATTCCCAAAATGCCTTTCTGGATATTCCTCAATGTTCCGACTATTCACGGAACGTGAGAAGCAGAAATCAAAGAATTTCTTGGGACGAATCTGACAAATGAAAGTCTGATTAATTATTTTGACTTTTGATTGTTGGAAGAAGCTATATACTTACTGGATAGTATCAAATTTAATAGTATCCCAATCCGTAGCTAAAACCTTCAGGCCTTGGGTTTTTTAAGCCTTCTAAGTTTGATTGCAATCATAATCTCCTCCTCATATGGGTTGTGGGATTGCACCATTTGTAGTTCAGGGGGGGAACCTTCTTAAAGTTTGAAATCCTCTAGAAAGATACTAACATGATTAAAGCTGGGAGGATTAAATTGCCTCAAGAAATGAGTGACAAAAGCTGACTTTAGTTCATGAGGCCTAGTGATAAAAATAAAGTTGATGTTCTAAACACAATTGTCAATACAGACTAAAAAAAATATATATATATTGATCTCGGTTAATACAGATCCCGATTTGGTGATTTTGCACCTAATTTTAAATAAAATTTGGTTTATTTACATTTTTGCCTTTGGTCAGTACTGGTGGATCAATATTGTATTGGCCAAGAATTGGCACCAATCACTTCTAATACTGATACTATCCACCAATTTGATTCTAATTCTTTGAACCATGGTTCAGAGGAGTTCAACCCTTAAAAAAGATTTAAGATTTTTTTTTCCTCATTAAATTAGATTAAAAAAAAAAATGCTCATCTCACAAAATTTTTTATAGGAATGTGATGCAATCATTGTGGAGCATGGTTCATAATCTTTGATCAGCATTGGTGAATTCTCCCCAACTCGAATCATTATCAGTCATGATTAGGAATGTAAATGGATAACCAAAAATCTATATCCGTTCCACTTTTGAATCTGTTAAAGCGTTTCTGAATCCGTAATTTTGGTTTCCGACTAGTATCTGAATCTGTTTGAAAGATAATTGGATTCGGATTTAGATATTTTTATTTCATCGAATAATGTCAGGCTAATTAACTATCTAATTGTAAAATGTGATTAATTTAATATTTTCACTTCTTTGATTAAGTTTGTGCTGAAATTCTGTTCTCAGTTGTTCAACTTGTTATGTGCAAAAGATAGATGCACTGAGCTGTGGAACATTACTTTCAAAGATAAATGTAGTGCTAGCGTTTATTGTAGTGGGAGTCATGCTCTGCATCATCCTATGATGAGATGAGTCATGTTTATTGAATGTATAATATCTGGATATCCGATTAATTACTGAACTCGATATGATATTAATTCTTAAAATTTCATTGGATATCGGATCAGATTTGGATAATAGTGAATCTGAGCCAAATCCTATTTGTTGACATCCCTAATTGAGACTAATCTGAAACCAATCCACTGTTATGATCAACGGGTAAAAGAATAATAAAATCGATTAAAATGAAAAAAAGGTTAAATCTGAGGGTTTCAATTTCAAATTGGAATCGAATACCGAATCCGAAATTGAGCTGAATCAATTAGATTTGAATTGAACCGAATTAATTCGGTTTGAGTATGTGAGTATGGACCTCGGTTCGGCTCAGCTTTGGTTTAGGGTGTAAGAAGTGTCGGTTTGAACTGAAATCGAACCGAATTGCTCTTAAAACCCAAAAAAAAAATAAAAAAACCCTATTATCATTAAGAGAGATTTTTTAGGTGGTAAGTGTTTTTTTGTAATTTATCGTCACATATTTACATGTTAAGACAATTTTGGAGTTAGTAATGGCCATAAGGCCCATAACTTGAGCCCATTATAGCCTTTGGTCCATCACAGTCATGGTCCAAAAGTGGAACTATTTTCATAACCGAATTAAAACCGAGGTACAAAACCGAATTAAAATTGTATATCAAAACCAAATTGAAATCAAAACCGAACCAAGCCGAATTGAATCGGCTTGAGTATCTAAATACCAAACCGAGTTAGTTCTCGATTCGGTTTTGGTCCACCTTATCATCATTCGGAACTAAACCATATCGATATCTGGTATGATATCAGTTTGTTACACTCACATATACTGTATATTGATATTGCATCGAATACTAACTTAGTACAGGATCCTTATACCGATATTGTATAGAATCAATTTGATTCGGTATTTGGCATGGTATACGAAATCGTAGGGTATTTATATAGTATTGTATTTTTTTATATCATACCCTATACCAATATCATACTGAATACTGACATGATATGTATACCTTATACCGGTACTATACTGAATTTAATCCGATTTGGTTTGATTCCCATAATTTGGTATCAAATCGGTATTTGGTATTTGGTATTAGGTATTCGGTATTCGGTATTCGGTATTCGGTATTCGATACACATTGACACCCTTAGGTAGGAGGGGGAGAGAGAGAGAGAGAGCGAGAGAGAGAGCTTACATGTATGCTTCTTTGCTACGGCCGCGTGCAAAGGTGTCCTGCCGTCAGGGCCATCAAAGATCCGTAAATCTTTCTTCTTCTTGTTGAAATTTTCTTCTTCCAGTGCAACTTTCAACATCTTCTCCAGCACAACGTGCAACCCACGTTCAGCAGCCAAATAAAGTGGTGATTCTCTGCGATTATTTTTCATGAAGATGAGAAATTTGTGCGACTCCATCAACACCTCAATCACCTCACGGTGACGTCGAAGAACAGCTTCATGCAAGGCTGTGTTCCCATCTCTGTTCTTTAACTTCGCCATTTCATATCGTTTACACCCATTCTCTGCTTCATCTGTTTCCTTGGCCCAATCCAACAGATACTTGACGACCTCGGCATTATTATGGCGTGCAGCAATGTGGAGTGCTGTGTCTTCTCTGTAGTTCTTGCTTCTGAGTATACTTGTTGGTTGGTTTTCGCGGATTACCTTCACAACTTGGACGTTGTTATAGTTGGCGGCGGTGTGGAGGAGAGTGTCCCTCACAACTTCGCGGTTCGAGTCGTCATCGGCGATGTGGAGGAGATCATTGTTGTCGTTGTGCTGATCATCACTTTGTTGTTGTTGGTGGAGATCATCTTCCTCTGCTAGCTCTGCCTTTAAAACTTGTGAGAGCAAAGCTGAGTTACCTTCTGTTACAGCTTTATACAGAACAGGATCCATGGCTTACCCTACTATTAGAGTCTCTGTATTCTCTAAGAGCTAGCTGTGTCATAAGGGAAGGGGAGAGATTTATACAGAGGAGAAAGAGAAAGCTGTGGCCTAATTTGTTCAAATTGACTTGACTTGAGGCGACTATGGAGCTCCGAATTTACATGGTGGAATCCTACGAGTTTCTACTCATCCACACTTCATTGGGCTGTTTCTTACTTTGTTTAAATTGACTTTGAGATTGAGTAATTCTCTAAAACTGTGTTATGTCAAATGCTACACCAATCATCTTCATTTTCATCACTTCATCACATTCTTTTACATTATATCCCCTTCATGTAAATTGCACTCTCTTGATTGTCTATATAAAGAGAGAATGTTTCCTGTGTAGGGCCTAGCTAGTAAGTTCAGGAACCGAAATGATACACATATACGGCAATTGAACGGGTCAAATGACAATAATAGTTTTAAAAAATTTGGTGTAATATAACACTTACGGAAATGATATGGTATGTATTTATTACAGCTACTTTGTAAGTAAAAATACAGATTTAAATTTTCTATGAAACATATATTTACTTAGGATTCAAAGTAAAAAAAATTAAAAATTACTTCAAAGACCCTTTTTATGATTAGTTGAAATAAATATTAGGGTAAATTAAGCATATAAATAGTATTCCTATATCCCTCTCTAGGTTTGGATTTTCAATCGGAAAAGGATTTTGAGTTTTTATTTTATTATTTTAATAAAAAATACTATTAAAATGAATAATGCGAAAAAATCCTTGTTTAATTTGGCATCGTTTAACAAATGCTTATTTTTTCATATCTGATTTTGATATGTAAGAAAATAAATTCGACAATTAAACGTTTGGACACAAAAAAAAAAAAAAAAAAAAAAAAAATATGCCCTTAATACGCATATTTACTAACTATGACTGGAGAGGAAGTTGGAGTGGGGAGGTCACCCTGTCGAGTCAAATGGAAAAGGTGGGGAGGAGAACATGGTGGTGGGGGTGGGGCGAAAAGGGAGAGAGGGAGAGATTTTGATAATAGAGGAAAATAAATGAAAAAATAAAATAACAAAGGAAAGTCTCGGTCAAGGGAGTAAGACAAGAATTGAATACATCGAACATTACGTGCAACTGATCCGGACTCCAAGAAAAAATTAAAGGAAAAGAAGAAGTGAAGTAGCAAGAGACAGAAGTTGAAGATTTTGAAGGAATTACATAAGATGAGGAGCCAACATCCCTTTTAGTTAAAAAAAATCAAGGGATGTGGCGAACACTCTCAATCGTGGAAGAAGGATTCTTATTTTAAAGGAAAAAAGATGCCTGCCTGATAGTTTGGTGCCTGCATTCAGATACAGAGGGAGGTGAAATCACCATCGCACCCATGTGATTGCGAAAAATCCCGCCTTTGTTTTTTCTCTCACATGCGTTATTATTGGCTTTCACATTGGCGCAGGGTCACGCTGCCAGGTAGAGAACCCTTTCCATTTATTAAAATATTTAGTTTTGTTACTAAAAAAAATAAAAAATCTTGTTCAATTCCATTTTGCTTTTTTTTTTTCTTTTTTTTTTTTTTTTTTTTTTGAAATAATGCCTTGTGTTTCAAATGGTCCATGGGCATTATTTATCATTAGAATAAGTTTTCAACCACTTTGAAATTGAAATGGCATGGAGACGTCCCAACTACCCTACTTAAATGAGATTACCCAGTACCATTATTATATCAAACCTTAGTGTAGTCAATAGTGTAGTCAAACGAACAAACCATAGTCGATTGGAAAAAATTGTCACTCATTTAAAATGAAATATCATTCCTCTCCCCAGTACTTCGTTGAAATTTCAAGTTCCCATATGTGTTTTAAAAAATATCATTCCCCTTCTCTAAGTCTAAAAGATTCTATCATTCGTCTTAGTCCATAGGAAAAAGCTGTAAATGATGACAATATCCTTACTTTATGTTTTTTAATACCCAAATTACCCTTCTATAATATAGAATATCAACATTGACCCCCTAAGAGCACTAAATGACCTGAGTTCAAGGAAAGAGAACTCATCTTCTTTATTCCAATATTATCAAACCTTAGAACTCTTAATTTATGTTGCAGACTATAGTTCATTGAAGCTAAGAGTTGGGTTGAAGCTCTTCCAACTTAAACCTAACCGAAGACCTAGATTTTGTGCTGAAGATCATAGATCCAACATTTAATGAGCAAAATAGAACTTAAGATCCTCTACCCCATACGTCATAGATGGTGTGACGATTGCTTAGGATGAAAGAGATCCGGACTTGTGATTCACGTTATCACCAATTTCATTGTGGACAATCAATTTCTCGTGATGTGTTATGTGTGATGTGTGATGTATGATATATGAAGTGTATAAACTTAATTGGCGAACCAAACGACTTGCATGGCCTCGGGCTCTTAGAATAGATATTGTTTTACAAGAGTTGAAGATTCATCGTGGAATTGGAAGATGGCTTCTTTAGTTGGTCCTGATGTGTTTAATTGGGAACCACAAGACTTGCATAGTAATGGGTTTCTTAGTAAAAGAAAAAAAAAATAATTAAATTCACATGTAATAGGTTAGCAGAGTCATTATATAATTTTGGTTTGGTTGTAGGGTGTTGATCAATTGACTTACATGGATGGAGCTTAATGTGTAATGAAATTTTCAATTAATTGTCTTAAAGTAAAAAGTGATAGATGGCCCCATTAACGGTTGAACCTTATTATAGGAGGGTCATGAGTTATTATCTGTAATTGAGACATTACATTCTTCCTTGGTCCTTATAATAATGGAGGGAGGGAGGGAGGGAGAGAGAGAGAGTATAATATTTTAAATTGACTTGTAATTAGACATTGTTGACTCTGAGACTCTGAGTAATTTACTAGTCAATCGAATTTATAATTAATTATTGAGAAAATCTTGTTGTAATCAAGATTAATTATAATAAGTTTTTATTTTTTTAATTTTTTTATTTTTTAATATATATATATATATATATATATATATTAATGAAGATAAATCCTATTAAATACATTGGGTGAAATGGCAGTGGAGAATGTGTTTTGCTATAAATTGAAAGGCTGAGATCTAAGGATTGGGATCAAATGATCAGTAAGCTGAGGTTGTAGGGTGGCATGGGAGATTCCATCCTCCCCGCTCAAAGACATCTTTCTCTTCAGTTGCAATCAACTTTCCCGTCAAGCATCTCTTAATTGTTTTACTTTATCTATGGAGGAGGCTGCTCAAGCAGAAGGCTATCCACATGAAATAGCATTGGAGGGATTATGTCAAGGTGTTCAGCATAACATTAAAATGGAAGAAGATTCCTCAATGGCAGTGGCCCAAATATTTGCCAAATGCAATGGAAGGGATTATGTCAAGGAAGAAGATTCTTAAATGAAAGAAGTTTCAATCCACATATATGTTAAGTTGCAAAATAAAGCTTTGAAAATTTGAAGATTGTAGATAAGTGTATGAGCATACAACGGTTAAAAAAATACATGGTTGCCTACCAATACATAAGAGAACCATATCTTTGGTTGAGTTAGGTTCTAAAATATGCCACGTGGTTAATCCATACCTTGACATCATCTATCCAATGGTCAAAATTGCCACATTATCTTGCCATCTGTCTCCTCACGATTTACAATTACAACTTGTATGACTAATCATCATGGATTTAGGTATCGATATCGATATCGGTATTGGTATCAATATTGATATCGATGATACAGATCCAGATCTGTGTGTATCGGTCACATGCCCTTATTTTTTCTAACAAGTACTTTTTTTTTTTACTGTTCTACCCCAGAAAGATATAGATAATCGATTCAGCTTGATCAGGTATCGATATACAATACGGCGGTTACGATATCCATACTTGAAATGAGTCGATCTGATCAGGTCATTTTGTCGGCTCCATTAGAAGAATTATTATATCAAGTTAAGATACTGGGTTTAATTGACTATTGTTTCAAGTTCAGTTTTGGGTCACAGTAAGTTACTGGTTTGTACTAGCAATTAAGCGAAGTTGTTCACTGGGGACACATATGCTCCATGTCAATAAAAATTATGCATACTTAAACAATAAAAACCCACCCCAGAGTCCATATGAACTGCTGCATACATTTCAACCTGATTGATCAGAGCGTTGTGTGTTATTAACTAACTAATAATAGAATCACTCATGTGCTCACACAGGTATTGCTCTTATGTGCTTCCATTCAGAGGGGAACAAGCAAAAGTAGCTATCATATTAGCATAACACTGTAGAAAACCAGATTTAGAGAAGTGAAAGTTACGTAAAGTTGCATTATGCCCTAAATAAGGGGGTGCACATAGAAGAGTAGAGTGAGAAAAAAATTAAAACTAAGACAACCCAAAGATAATATTTCTAACTAATACTAAGACTATGATGATATAACACTAATACAATTTATCACATACACGTTACTATCCGTAGTACAAACCATATGAGTTTTTTTTCCCCTCTCAACATAAAGTTCCTAAGGAAACAAACCCAAACCCTAACATTTGATGATAGTGTCTAAACAAAAGAAGAAACATCTCTTCCCATGAGGTGATTCAGACCTCAAAAAGGAAGATTTTTTGAAGGCCTAGATTTCTTTTTTCTAAGTGTTGTGTCCGTGTCTTGTTGCCAATGTGCTCTTTTTAACGATTGTAATGCCATAGGTGGAGGCAGTTTTCTTATTTTTTTATTTTCTTGTAATTATTTTTCTTTCTTTTTAATACAAATGATCCTTTAGCAAAAAAAATAAAAAAAATAAACCAATCCATGTTGTCAAAGATCCTATCAATTTTGCAGATCAAAAGATTGAACCTCCAGGAGATGTGCCGTGGAACAAGGAAATTGAACTTATATGGGACATTGATTAGAACAAGGAAATATACCATATAGAAAAGAAAAATGGATCCAATGACCAAAACCACTGTGGCTAGCCACTGGAGTTTAAGTATGACCGAGTACAAAGCTGCTGTAAATGCCACAGCCGTCCATTAATATCCTTTGCATTTAGAAGCTTGCTAAAATTATTATATTTCTGATAAAGCATGTAACTTACTAAATTCTCTCTTCCACTTTTAGCAGCAAGGTGAACAACGTTTTGGTCATCATTGTTTAATGTCTCTATTACCTCTGGGCAATATTTTAGCATAGCTTGAACTATGTCCACATACCCTTTATTGGCTGCTATGTGTATGGGACAGAGGCCTTCATTGTCCTTTTGGTGAGCAATAGATATAGCGCCTTTCTGTAGTAGGCAACAAGCTTCTTCAGAATGGCCAAGTGATGCTACATAATGAAGAGGATTTCTTCCATCTGCATCTACTCCACTAATGAGATCCTTCTTTTTGTCTAGTAGAATGTTGATGCATACTAGCATTTGTGAGGAGGAAGTAAACCGGAAAAAAAAAAAAAAGTTTAAATCTATTAGCTTCTTGATAAGTAGTAAATAAGCTATAAGATGGAGGATTTTTTTTTTTTTTTTTTTTTTTTTTTTTTTTTGATGAATGGAAAATTAATTAAGAATAGTGTGGAGAGCAGACAAAGCCCAAAGGCTAGATGGAAGGGGGGTGGGTGGCTATCTAAACATCAAAACAGCATACATAAAAAACAGGGGAGTGGAAAACAATTAAACAAGGATGATACAACAAATGCCGGGGTGGGGAGGAAACATCATTAAAAGTATGACATATCAAAGGGTCGGGGATAGGGTAAAAACATCAATTAAAGGATGATAAATCAAAAAGTCAGAAATAGGGGAGAACTGAATGGAAGGACTCAACTTAAGGCAAGATTCCCATTTCTTAACGTGTCGTTGCTCATTGAACGAATGTGAAGAAGTTTATTTCTAATCACAAAGAAGTGGCTTCTCATATCTTCTATAGTACGTGACAAAGAGATCCATCATTTTTCTTTCCCTCAAAAATGATGACTCATAACATTAATGACAATCGTTCCGATAATGTGAGATTGACTTACCGCTAAATTTTTTTACAAACTACCATCATTCTCTCTGAAAGGGGAGGATAGTTCAATGGTGTGACTAACACTTATTAAGGACCCCTCTCTTAACAAATCTAGGAAAAAAATAAGAAAAGAATAAGTGATCCACATTTTCTTGAGAGTTCCAACATAGACAACTATTAGGTATACAAATGTTTCTCTTAAGGAAGAACTCTTGGGTAGAAAGAGATAGTGTCAAAGCACACCAAACAATAAAACTATGCCTAGGAATATTAGACTAAACAATAAAATCCTATGATAATAAACTTTTTAGGCAGAGGTAGAGGTGAATTTCTTTGTAGAATTTTCATAACACTAGACCACCACTCCCTCTTGGTCTTTGCAATGTGGAAGGGAGAGTAGACCAAATTTCAATTAAGTTATTAGAAGTGCTAGGCTCTACCACCAAATTCCATCCCAGATAATGAAGGAAACCTTAACCATCCTAATGTATCCAACATCAATTCTCACATTTGGAAATGAGAATACCCATAGGATGCAAATTATCAAGCCACCGATAAGTATCATGTTCATCATCAATGCTTGAACGAATGGTATCACTAAAAAAAATATTTATATTTAAGTATTTTCCTCCAAGACCAATGCATCAACTAGGCAAGTAACGGTCCAAATAGAATCTAATTTTAAGTATCTAGAGTATGTACACCCAATCAATCTAAATATTTTTGTCTATCCATTATTTTTTCAGATAAGATTTATGATGGCTATAATGTTGGCTTCCTTTACTCTACAAAGTTCCAATCCGCCTTATTTTTTTGGAATGCTGACATTAATCCAACTAATAGGAACAAGGAAATTAGGGTTCTACTAGTAGAACTTTCCAAAGGAAATAAGACATTAGATATTCAATCTTAGAAATAATGGATGCTAGAAGCCCAAAACACCAGATCAATAAATATATGAATTTTGCGTCACCGATTTGATGAGATCAAGATGGCTTGTAAAAGAAATAATCTTATTCTTTCATAGTTGTAATCTCTTTTGAATTAAGGAGTAATGATGAGAAAATAGTTTTGGAGAGATCAAAAGGAGACCTGATTTGGAAATAACCTTTAGGAACATCCAAGATATTCTTTACTTGGACTTTGACATCGTTAGAAACCCTAAAGAAGAAAGCTAAGGATTCGAGGAGATTAATATGGAGTCCAGCTATATCCGAAAAGGTATTCAAAACTTCCTTATTTGAAGAAAAGAGAAATCATGAGATCATTTCCAAAAGCTAAATGTGTAATCTTATGGGCCTTACATTTTGGATTGGTTGGACTAAATTTTGCATAGTTCTAATTTCTAAACACTTGGACATTCCTTCCATTGACAAAAGCTGACTTAATTTCATCAGGCTTAGTGATAAAAATAAAGTTGATGTTCTAAACATATTTGTCAATACAGACTAGAAAACAAGAATACAATATTGATCTTGATAAAAATAAAGTTGATGTTCTGAACATATTTATCAATACAGAATAAAAAAAAAAAGAATGCACTATTGATCTTAGTTAATATCAATCCAGATTGGATGATTTTGCACCTAATTTTAAATAAAACTTGGTTTATTATGTTTTTGCCTTTGGTCAATACTGGTGGATCAATATCCTATTGAGCAAGAATTGGTACCGATCACGTCTAATACTAATACAATCCGATCGATTTGATTTTGATTCCTTGAACCATGGTTTGGAGGAGTTCAACCTTCAACAAAGATTTAAGATTTTTTTTTTTTAGAGAAAAAATAATAATAATAGGCACATCTCTCAATTTTTTTTACAGGACTGTGATGCAATCATTGTGGAGCATGGTTCGTAATCTTGGATCGATATTGTTGAATTCTCCTGGATTGAATCATTATCATTCATGACTAGGGATGTAAATGGATAGCCGAAAACTCATATTCGATTCATTTTCGAATCTGTTTAAGCATTTCTAAATCCTGAAATTTAGTTTCCAAGCAATATCTGAATCTATTTGGAAGATAATTGGATTTGGATTCGAATATTTTTAATTTATAGAATATTATCAGGCTAGTTAATTATCTGATTGTAAAATGTGATTAATTTAATATTTTTTCACTTCCTTTGATTAAGTTTTTGCCGAAATTTTGTTCTCAATTGTTAAACTTGTTTTGTGCAAAAGATAGAAGTGCACGTAGCAGTGGAGCACCTTCAAATATAAATGTATGGTTGGCGTTCGTTGTAGTGGGAGTCATGCTCCGCCTCGTCCTATGATGAGATGAGGTAGCCAGCGCTATTCAGATCTATTGTATTTTATAAGAGCTTTACCTTACTTTATGGTTAAATATCAACTGGATCCCCATCTTTTCAAAAATATCATTCATCTTATTTGTAAGAAAAAGATTTTATCTAACAACCCCAACCATTAGATTTGACAGTTAAGTTAAGTTATATTTTTCTTAATTTTCATAATACTCTTAATTATGTAATGTCAAAATTACCCTTAAGTGAAGGATCCCTAAAATCCATCCCTATTCCTCTTGCTCTGTCGTTGAAGCTGAACCGGAGGAGAAGGAGAAGAAGGAGAGATCGTCTTTCATCGAAGCATTTTTTTTTTTTTCCGTTCATCTTTGTTGTCTTTTCCCCTTTGGAATCTTCCGAAAGAACCTAGAAAGCAAAGGCAAGCACAAAAAACGTTGTCCAGGCTTAATGGCGTAGTCTGGATGGAAGACGAGGGCGAGGAAGGAGATGCAGTTTCTTGGACTCGGAACAACGGTGGTAGTAGTGGCGGTGGACAAAACAGGGACGACTTGGTTCCTCTCCCTACATTCAAATCGATGCTGGAAGACGACTGGTACATCAACAATGGAGGGAAACCGTCTCACCATGATTTTCAGAGCATCCAAAACCACCAAGATATAAAAGATATCACCTTCTCTTCACACCCCACTGCAGCTGAGAATCTGCTTCTGCAGTCAGTAGACTCATCTTCGCCGTGCTCTCCGTCGTCCGCGTTTAATCTCAAACCATCTCAACAGTCATTCTTGCCTCCGAAATCTTGTTTGTCTTCGCTCTTCAATGTCATCTGCAGCAACCCGTTTGACAGCGGTTTCGATTTAGGTTGTGACCCGGGGTTTATCGCTCCCTTGCAAGGGAACCTGAACACGACTTTGACGAACAGGGGAGGTGGGATTTTGAGTTCAGAAGTTTGAGCCCCCAGTCTCAGTCTCAAGTGTGCATTCCCGATCTAAGCCCCAATTCACAATTTCAGTCCACTCTTTTGCTCTCGATGGCCGATAACGGCGGCGCGGTTGGCAACGGTTTCAGTCCACTCGGGTTTGGAAGTTTTGAGGGTTCTGGCAATCCGCTGTTCCACAACATGTCCAAAGTATTGAGACCTCTCGAAATTTTCCCTCCTGTTGGCGCACAGCCCACTCTCTCTTCCAGAAGAGAGCGGCTCTGAGGCAGAATTCGGCCGCCCCTAACAAACTTCTTCTCCTTCTCCTTCGATTTCAGCGATGACGGTGGGGATGTCTCAACGACAGACGAAGAGGAGAAAAGGGATGGATTTGAGTGGGTCTTTCACTTTAAGGGTAATTTTGACATTACACAATTAAGGGTATTATGGGGATTATGAAAAAATATAACCTGACTTAATAGCCAAATCTAACAGTTGGGGTCATTAGATAAAATCTGTTTCTTATAAGGGAGGTAAGTGATATTTTCAGAAAGGTGAGGGCTCAAGTTGATATTTTGCCATAGTTCAAAGGAGGGGAGTGATGTTTACCCCTTAATTTTTTCATCAATATAGGTTAGATTGGTTTACTAATTGGATAGTTTATCGAATCGTATAATCTCTGGATATTTGATAACGGATATGATATTAGTTTTTAAAATTCATCGGATATTAGATCGGCTTTTGATATGTCATTCGATAAATGGTTTGGATTTAAATATTAGTGAATCCGAGCAAATCCTATCCGTTTGCATCCCTAGTCGAAACTAATCTGATACCAATCCACTGTTACGATTGAAGGGTAAAAGTGTAATAAAAATCGATTAAAAAAAGTCAATTCTGTCTGATTTGGATCAATACAAACAAGATTGCGAGCCTTGTTGTGGAGAAAGTAAGGATGTCAATTTGATATCGGTATCTAGTATGATATCGGTTTGTTACACTACATATATATTGTATATTGATACATCGAATATTAACTTGGTACATGATCCTTATACCGATATTGTATAAATCTACTTGATTCGGTATTTGATATTGGTATTTGGTATGGTATACAAAATCGTAGGGTATTGATGTGATATGGTATGTTTTTTATATCATATCCCAATACCAATATCATACCGAATACTGACATGGTGTCTATACCTCACACCGGTTCTATACTGAATTTAATCCGACTTGGTTTGATTCTCGTAGTTTGGTACGGAATCGGTATTATTACATTTGATGGTTTATAAACAAAAGAAAAAACATCAAATAACCCTAACAACAATGCTAGCTAGTCAACAGTTCGTGTCACAATGAATCTATCAAATGCCCATATCAAAATATTGAAACCCCACTTGATGATTTTTCTCAGAAAACGGTACTCAAGACATTTTTGGGGTATTATATAGAACAAGGAGAACTAGGACATAGAGAAGAAAGATGGCTCCAATAACCAAAACTAAGGTGGCAAGCCATTGAAGTGTAAGTATCACAGAGTACAAACCTGCTGCAAATGCTACAGCCATCAAAATGAGAGCTATACCCAACAATGGTGTGCTTAAATCAATTGCAAGAATCAACAAGCGGTTGTCACCCCATTGTTCCAAGATGTTGTTCACTGTTTGTGTACGATGTCTTGTATTCTGTCACAGTTTAATCCAAAGAGTACTGGTGCAGCGTCTCGACAGGCAGGATGGCGGTCCTGCTCAAATTTTTTATTTGAGGGCAATTTTGTACTTTTCGGATTAGGGTTTTTCGCTATATATTCATAACGAGGGTTTCTTTCTCCGTAATGCAAGCAATACTAAGAGGTGTGAGGAACGAGCTCTGTAATCCTATTCTTCATTGATAGTAAAGCAGGATCTCATCTCACCGAGGACGTAGGTAACCTTGCCGAACCTCGTAAATCTGTGTGCATTGTTTGTTCTGTTTTTCCATTATCTTCTGCATCGTTTTAGAGTTGCGTTTCTACATTTCACCACCACAACAATAGAGAGATACAAAGCCATGGTATTGCAGATCACAAAAACATTGAATGTAGGCTTCCTTAACAAGGTAGCCATGCCTTTGTATGGGCCATCACTGTTGTAACCTCCAGGGACTGTGAAACCGGCGGCAAAGGAGACTGTCACAACTGCAAGAGTATTGAACCTCTCTTTGAACCTGTTTTTGTAATTTTCTGTTTTTGGATCATCTTTTGATGTATTGTCCTTATTAATTGGAGAATTTTGAGTACATGGTCCAGTGTCTTTTTGCTTATTTTCCTCAATAATTGGAGAACACGCTTAGTTCCCCTTCCATCAAGGTGCAGGCTATGCTTAAATCAGGTAGGAACTTTCAACCATTTATTTCTTGAGTGTGATTATGTCTCAGATCTTTGGTCAAGGATTTTTAGTTTTTTTTTTTTTTATCAAAGATGGGTTGGGTTCCCTTCTGTGGAGAATTTTTTTTTTTTTTGTGGAAAAGAAAAACTGGAGTTGTGTCATGTAATGGATTGTGGCAGCCCCTCTGTGTTATTATCCCAATGCAAATTTAGAATGAAAGAAATAGAAGGAATTTTGATGATATTCACAGGCCTCCTTCTTATGTGGTTCAAGCAGTTTTAAATGACCTTCATAATTATTCAACCCTTGCTCCTATCCATATCTCCTCTATGGCTGATGTAGTTCTGTCAAAAAATTTCTAGATTATTAATTCAAGAGCGCCCTCTTCAAAAGTCCTAGAACTATTTTGGACTTTTCCTCCTTCACTCTATTGTAAGCTTAATATTGATGGTTGTTCCCTTGAAAACCCGAGATGCTCAGGTGCAAGAAGAATTTCGCGAGATGATAAAGGTTACCCTCTCCTTTTTTTCTCATACTATGAAGACATTGGGACTAATTTCATGGCTGAGTTCGCTGCCTTCTTTAACGGCTTGCATCATGCGAAGCACATGGGCATTGAAAATCTTTAGATTGAGTGTGACTCCAATGCAGTCGTCAGTTGCATTAGGAATAAAAAAATTCCATGGTGTTTTGAGCAAAGATGGTTATTTTACAAGAATTTTCTGAATGGAATAAATTGGAAAATTTCACACTGTTATAGGAAAGTTAATGTCGTTGTAGATAAGTTGGCAAAGTATGGAGCAAAATCAAAAAGTTCTACCTCATGGTTAACAATTCCTTCATTTGTTTTATCTAATGTAAGCTAGGATTTTCAGAGAAGACCCAAATTTCAGTTACGTAGTCATTGTGATTGGGCTAAATATCTGCTGATGGCCATGCCGAAGGTGGATTTTTAGTTCAATGGTTTTTGTTTCTATTGTATCTTCATTCTTTGATTATTAATGATATTCTTTGCTAATCTTTAGCAAAAAAGGAGAAGGTGGACCAGATGATGCACCATTAACTCTTAAGGCTGTTAGGGTAAGAACCTGAATATATAATGAAAATAAAATTAATATTTGCTGTTAAGATTAAGAATAACAATAGGGTTCATGCAAATTCTCAAAGACAAATAGATAATCTCTTCCAAGCATAGTTTTGGGCAAAAACCTATGGAACAACTTACAAGCTCAATAAATAAATGAAATGCATAAATGAAATTAAATAATCTGATTAATAAATTAGGCTTGATGAACACACATATCCAACAATCCTATGAAAGAAAACAAAATAGGAGTATTATACATTTGGCAACGAGATTTCATTCATTTTCTCCTTCTGTGCAATGTCTAGGACTGTCAGGCCTTCGTCATTCATGATGGTCATATCTACATTCCCATCCCGCATGAGAATGCTCACAACCTTTGGATGCGACTTCTTGATGGCCAAATGTAATGGTGTGTTTCCATTAATATCCCTGGCATTTTTAAGCTTGTCAAACTTATTAGATTTATGATGAAGCATGGAACTTACTAAATTCCCTCTCCCACTCTTAGCAGCAAGGTGAACAACATTCTGATGTTCTTTGTTTAATGTTTCTAATGCCTCTGGGTAATATTTTAGTATAGCTTTAATTATGTCAACATGGCCATGTTTGGCTGCTAAGTGTATGGGACATAGATCTTGGTTGTCCTTTTGGTGAGCAATAGAAGCGTCTTTGATCTTTAGTATGCAACAAGTTTCTTCAGAATGGCCAAATGATGCTGCATGATGAAGAGGATTTCTTCCACCTACATCTGATCTACTAATGAGCTCCTTCTTTTTGTCCAGTAGGATGTTGATAATTGCTAGCATTTGTGGGGAGGAAAAAAAAAAAAAAAAAGAGTTTCCAATCCGTTAGCTTCTTGATAAGTAACTCATAAGATGGAGGAAATTTTTAAAGATGTTCAATGTGGTAAAGTTGATTTATTTTGGATCATAGTTGTAAATTCATCTTAATAGACAATTTTAGCTGACTAATTATTGCTGTCCATATAGATTCAGGATTCATTATGCACCTTGTGGTAGTTACTATAGGAAAAAATTAAGGGAATGGAATCCCAGGGCAGGCTTGAAAATATCCATCTTGGGTGAATATTTTCATCCCTACCCCTAATATTCCATTCCGCTGGTTGGTATCAGGCTTCGCCGCAGCCTAGGCAGCAGCCAAGTTTCATTCGTTACTATATGGGTTAGGATTTGGCATTAACCTGTAAGCAGATCAGAATTGGCCTTGTTTGCAAAACATCTTAGGGGCTGTCCCACTATTCCTTTTCCCCTGGAGTCCCTACAGCGTTACCTAAGTAATCCACTTAAGAGAGGTTAATGTATTTATTTTCTTTTTGACAGAAGGGTGAATACTATTTTGGTCCACTATGCTGCACTCATCTTCCTGATAGGAGTCTGTTGGAAAAGTTTATTGCTATATTAGAATTCTAATGGACTGAAAAAAGACAAATTTGGAATGTGAGGACCACACCCATGGACGGTGTGAGATGGTGTGTGGTGGTTAATTTCATGTAAGGGATAAAAAATGCCTACTTTGATAATTGGGCATAAGGAGGGAGGAACAGTGGTGAGCGAGGAATTCAAGAAAAAATAAATAAATAACAAAAACAAGAGAAAAAGACAAATTTGGTGCTCTAGAAAAGCGTAAGGAGGGAGGGAGGGAGGGAGGGAGGGAGGACGATAGGAGCTGGAAGCAGTACTTCAACCTTCAATGATGATTTTAATTTTTTTTTTATTTTTTTTTATTCAAAATAATACAGAAAGAAAAAGTATTGAGTTCCATTACGTAGAGAAACACATATTTGTCATTTAATAGGAGTGAGGAGAGAGACACATGGAGGCACAACTTAGCCAGTCACGCAGAATTCTTTTTCCCAAAATACTTGATGTCACCATATATCTTTCTGTCACATGACCAAGTATGAATCTTCATGGATTGATTCGGTTGTTTGTTTGAAGATTCATTTATTTATTGTTTTAGCAGGGCATTACCAAATTGAAGTTTTCTTCAGCACAATTTTTATCTGAGAACCTGGTAAAAATATGAATTATATTTGTGTTTCAATCTTAAAGGCAAGATTGAACTTATGGGGGAAGGATTTGGTACGTGCAACATTTGCACAGTAAAATAGAATAGTATTTTATTGTTTTGGGTTAGTTAAAATTAAGTGGTTGAGTCAAACATGGATTAGTGGAAAGTTTTTTATTGAGTGTATGTTGTGGGCCATCATGATCGGTTATAGTGTGTATGTGGAGTTGTGGTATTAGTAGGAGTTATATTAGTTATGTATAACTTCTTTTATGTACCTATTTAATAGGATGCTATTGGAATGGAAATCAAGAAGTTTAATCCCTAAATTTCTCTTAAGAAATTGAGGTTGGCTCCCTCCCAATTAGCCAAAACCGAGGTTAGCGACCTCCCAATACGCTAAGGCAATCACATCCTATTCCTTCTCTCCTATTTTCTCTCTTGTATTCCTATTTTGTCTCCACCAAATTTGAGTACGTATCAACTAAGAGGTACTACAGTAACTTGGGTGGGAGGCATACACTTTCGATTTTTTGCTCGCATTGTGGGAATATTTTCCACGTTATGTAAGTAAGTTATGTTGGTGTACGATATCTTGTATTTCGTCACAATTTAATCTAGGGAGTACTGGTGTAGCGCCTCGACAGGCAGGACGGCGGTCCCACTATTTGAGGTTAGTGGGCCGTGGGGGTTGCAAGGGGGCAGGAGGCCCCCCTGCATAGCGGGGGTGTAAGGGGGCACAGCCCCCCACTTGAATTTTTTATTTGAGGGCAGTTTTGTACTTTCTGGATTAGGGTTTTTTTTTCGCTATATATTTGTAACGAGGTTTCTTTCTCTATAATGCAAGCAATATTGAGAGGTGTGAGGACAAGTGTTGTAACCCTATTCTCCATTGATAGTGAAGCAGGATCTCATCTCACCGAGGACGTAGGCAATCTTGTCGAACCTCGTAAATTTGTCTGCATTATTTGTTCTTGTTTTTCCATTATCTTCTGCATCGTTTTAGGGTTGCGTTTCTACATGTTCACCTTGTAATTCATGAGCATGTGGGTTGCAGGTCCTTTGGGTTTAAGGATGATTTATTTCCTTGTTTTTCGATCATGTCTTTGGTTCAAAC
Source organism: Macadamia integrifolia (assembly GCF_013358625.1). Classification (NCBI taxonomy): domain Eukaryota; kingdom Viridiplantae; phylum Streptophyta; class Magnoliopsida; order Proteales; family Proteaceae; genus Macadamia; species Macadamia integrifolia. The sequence goes on from NW_024868486.1 coordinate 109,309, forward strand.
TTTTTCCCAATACACTTCTTTTTCTAACTCTGATTTTCACTGGCGTTTCAGTGTTAGTATAATTGCTATTATTTTTTATTTTCTATATATGGTCTCATAGGAACTGAATTGTGGCTATTAACATTGAGCCTTAACCCTTTCTTTAGTCCTTCAGAATGTTCTCATGTGGATAACAGATCAAAACTTGCACCCTATTTCTTTGTCTGGCAATTCTATTTTTTCCCTCTCGAATGAATTGAATAATGTTTTCAGGAGTACGCCATCACTGTCCACTTTAAATTATCATATCTTGATTTGTGTAGGATTTTTAACCAACTTATGACTAACTCAGAATGGGCTTATGGTATTTTATTTCAAAACCATTTTATTTTGATCGAATTGGTTCATATGATGATAGGACAGAAAATGGAGGCTAAAGTCAGGAGTGTCATTCAGGGATTAACAAAAGCTACTTAACAAGGGTGAAAATTTGAAGAATTTTGGTTGGATACACAAGATATGATGAGTTTCCTTCATGAGTCAGTTGAAAGTGTATGCCATGGAATTATTTCCCTCCCTTCTTGGAGATTTTGTCTAATTTTGGTGATTTTTGTTTTTTGTGTTTAGTCTGATGTTGCTGCCGTTCGGTATATTAAAGATTTTGGCCTTTTAAGGTCATGCAAACGAAGTCCTTTTTTTTTAGTTTCTGGAGGCATTGTAAATATTGACACTTTCCTTTAGTGCTTTGTTGTATTTTTTTAATACATATCAAAACGTATAAATTTTATTTCCTACCAGGTTTCCAATGCTCAAGGATTTCATTTGACGTGATGCCTTGTGA
>NW_024868486.1:110192-112805 GCF_013358625.1 Macadamia integrifolia
GGGGGGGGGTGTGTGGGAGGTGATCAATGTAAGAACTTATTCAGAAGGAAATTGATTACAACCCAAGACTTCTGCTTCAACTAGCAAGAGGAGCCATGCAAGGATCTAGTGGAATAAGGTCACACTGTCCTACATCATATGGACAAGCCTCTCTGAGCAAGGGAGTTGGCAATGCCGATGGTTGCCCTTGGAATGTGGGTGAAAGAAATGACAATAGGAAGAGCATTGATATCACGAAGAATATCCTCAACAATTAGATAAATCTCCAAAGGGGTTGTAATGGTAGGGCTTGTGAGTAAGTGAACCACTTCCAAGTTGTCAGACTCAACAATCAACCTAAAAAATACCTTCTAAAATGGCACTCAAGATCCCGGATCTTATAGCTTTTACCTTTTTTTTTGCTAAAAAGATCATATATATTAAAAAATTAAAAAAAAAAAAAAAAAAAAAAAAAGATTATACAAAATACAAACTAGGGACTAAAGCAACTCCAAAGCCACCTTTAAATCCGAAGTCATTCCCTCCACCTTCGGCATTGCCATTAGCAGAGGGACACCCCGTAGATAAAGATAAAAAATTCCTAATATGGACAAGCCTCTATGAGCAAAGGAGTTGGCAATGCCGTTAGTTGTCCTTGGAATGTGGGTGAAAGAAATGACAATAGGAAGAGCATTGATATCATGAAGAATATCCTCAATAATTAGATAAAACTCCAAAGGGGCTCTAATGGTAGGGTTTGTGAGTAAGTGAAAACACTTCCAAATTGTCAGACTCAACAATCAACCTAAAAAAACTAAGGATGTAAATGGATAGTCAACAATCCGTATTCGATTTGGGTTTTTATTCGTTTAGGGGTATCCGTATTCAAAAAATGCATATCCAAAAATTATCTGAACCAGTCTAAAAACTGAGCGAATATGAATATGATAATCCTAGTTTTCAACTGATTATTATTTGATTCGTTTAGCTATCCATGGTAAAGAATATCCGTATCCGTTTCTCCGAATCTATTTCTTTCATTATTATATTAAGTAAATAAATTAATTTTTATTACATAATAATAGTGTAAAAATATCATATGTGATGCTGGTCAAGATGGATTTGTGTAGTTATTGGAGTACCAAGTGATTTTTTTTTTTTACTGAAGATCATAAAATTTATTGAAAGAAAAGAAAAAAAGGATAACAATAATACAAGGATTTATAATCCCCACCTTCGGCATTGCCATCAGCAAAGGAAAATAAATCTAAGAACAGTTAAAACGGATTCTAGGCCTTGAGGCAACATCATGAGCAAGCTCACAATTGATTCGAGCAGGGAAAGAAACATTTGAAGATGCAGTTCCAGTTATTTTTTCTTTAAGATAAATCTACTCTCTATGTCTTATATCTTCTCAACATTTGAACCAAAAAAGATTTGTATTAGGCTCTTAAAGCTGGTTTTTGTTGTGATTCTAGGCTATGTAATTCCAAACTAAATTGCTTGAATTGATTTATGTATTTGTTGTGAGTGAGTGAGCATTTGTGATGGCTTTCATTTAAAATTACACACGGGCAAGCAAAGAAGTTATAATTTGATAATTAGATTCTCGGATTCAGATATTCGGTATCCATTTGTTAAACGGATCGGATTGGATTATATCCGATTACCGTTAAAATAAGTGAATTCGAATTTAATAGTGTTTTAGATATCCGATCGGATAAACAAATCAAATTCGGATAGGCTCCTATTAAATGGATTCGAATTCGGATAGGCTCCTATTTGAGCCGAATTCGATCCTTCTACATCCCTTAAAAAAACCTTCTAAAATGGCACTCAAGGTCCCTGATCTTATAGCTTCTGCTTTTTTTCACTAAACAAATATAAAAACAAAAAATACAAGTAGAGAATAAAGCAACTCCAAAGCCACCTTTAAACCCGAAGCCATTCCCTCCACCTTCAACATTGCTATCAATAGAGGGACGACCCCACAGACAAAGATAAAAAATTCCTAATATGAAAACTAATATGAGCAGCTCTTCTTAAATCTAGCTGAGATCTATGGTCATTTAGAACAACAACCTCAGGGAGAAGTTGTGCAAAAGGTTTTTCCACAATTAAGACCTAAGAGGGGCGAGTATTGTCTCATGGCAGGAATGTAAATCTACGCGGGAGAGGCAAAAATCAAGATCTTCGAGGTAAAGGCCCTAATATTAGGGGAGGGTATGTGAACATTGCGAAGAGGAGGAACTTGGTGGAGTTTGTTTCGCTGAGTTCTTTCCAAGGAAGAGATATCACATTGAATTATCTTAAGATTGCTAATATCGATGAGATAGTTAGACTAAGGGAAGAGCACGACTGCTTCGAGAAAGTAAGGAAAAAAAAATAAGGCAAGGGAAAGGCAAACGGGGAGCAGGTTGGCCAAAAGTCTGGATGTTTTGCCTCATCACCAAAGTGATTTGTGCGATTTTTATTCTAGAATAGCAGTGCATTTAATCCCGAGATTTCATATCTCAGGTGATTGATTTTTTTCTGTTAGGTTTTTCCCCCCTGCTGATGGCTTCATTGAAGGTGGGGGATTGATATATTTTTTGTTAGTGTTTTTGACTTATTTTTCCAGTTTTTTTTTTTTTT
>NW_024868486.1:112969-152470 GCF_013358625.1 Macadamia integrifolia
CCCCCAAGTCCCATGAATCTTCAAGTAAGTGAACTGGGATTTCCAATTCACTTATGCTACATTCTTGACACGTCTTATCTTTTAAGAGAACAGTTAAACGGTTAGTTAAATTATCTAATATTTTCAAGATTTCAATAAATAAATAAGAAAATAAGAAAATAAGAATCCCACCAAATAAGGAAAGTGTATTCTCCTTTGATTCTACTGGTAATTTAATTCCTATGAAAACACTAGAGATTATCTTAACACCCCAATACTACCACCATCGCCGCCCACCCCCTCTCTCTCTCTCCCTTCTTCTTCAATGCTCTCTCAACTATGTTAAGAGTGCATCACCAGATTTTCTTGTTTTTCAAATTCCTCCCACTCAAGATGGTGTTCTTGCGTTTCAACTCTTGCACCTGTAGCAACTATATGAAAAAGCATACAAGAAGAAGAAGAAGAAGATGAGAGAGAAAATAAAATAATCTCTTATGACTTATGTGTCATAAGAAGAAAAAAATTACAAAACGGAATCAAAGCAATTACCTTCCATTTTTATTGAGATCATTTTTTTTCTTCTTAATTTATAAATCTTCAGAATATTTGAAAATAGGATAATGAATAATTACCATCCGGTTAATGATTTAACAAGTGTCAACATATCAGAATAAGTGAATTGGGAGTCTCAACCCCACTTCCCCCCCCCCCACAAAAAAAGTTAAAGTAAATTCATAACTGTTGAAAGATGCATCATAGTTGATCCTGACGAACCTTGATGAGCAGGACACCAAACAGCAGACTGTAGCACCTGGGAAGGGCTAGGAAGAGAGGAAGGATGATCACCCAAAATGGATCTTCGAGCTTTGCAGTACTCATGGTAGAAGGATTCCATTTGAGGTTTTGGGGTCTTTAGAAGTAACTGGTTTGCACTAGCAAATAATCCAAGTTGTTCATATTGGTGACACACGCTCTTTGTCAATATATCATGCAAACCAAACAATAAAAATCCAACTGAGAGTATCCCTATGATCTGATATATACATTTCCATCTGAGTGAACACAATGGAGTTCATTTTTTTTTTTTTTTTTGGTAGGTTTATAGAACCAAAAAAAAAAAGAATATACAGGGCTCTCATTAGCCCAACATTCCAATAGGACAGGCCCTATTGAAGAAGGGGGGAAAGGAAAACAAACTAGCCCAAAAGAAGAGCATTCAACCCCCCCACCCCCCCAATGCTATGAAGTTGCATTATAATTGCTCTAAATAAGGTGCACATAGAAGAGTAGAATGAGAAAATTTTAAAACTAAGACAACCCAAATATAATCTTTCTTAAAATACTAAGATTATGATGAGATAAATACACTATTATTACATTAGAATCTATTATTATCCCCAATAGATTCGAGTTGTTTTCCCTCTCAACAGATCCAAAGGAAACAAACCCAAACCCTTACATTTGATAGTGTCTAAACAAAAGAAGAAACATCTCATCCATGAGGTGATTCAGACCTCTTTAACAGTGTCTTTGTCAAAGAAATCTATCACATGTGAAGATCAAAAGATAGAGATTCCACTTGAAGATTTTTTTCAGGACAGGGTACTTAGACATATAAAATGGGGAAGTGAACAGAACCACAAAAAATACAACATAGAAAAGAAAGGTGGCTCCCATGACCAAAACCGTGAAGGCAAGCCACTGAAGTTTAAGTATCACAGAGTACAAACCTGCAGTAAAGCCTATAGCCATCATAATAAGAGCTATACCCAAAAAGGGTACACTTAAGTTAACTGCAAGAACCAAAAAGGGGCTATCATCCAACTGTGCCCATACGTTGTTCCCCACAACAACAATAGACAGATAGAAAGCCATGGTATTGCATATCACAAAAACATGAAATGCAGGCTTCCTTAACAAGGTAGCCATGCCTTTGTATGGGCCATCATTGTTGAAACCACCAGGGATTGCGAAACCCGCGGCGAAGGTAACAGTAGAGATCAGTGTTGCTACAAGCACAAGAGTACTGAACCTCTCTTTGAATTTCTTTTCATAATATTCTTTTGTTCGTTTACCTTTTGATTTATTTTTTTCAATAATTGGAGGTGGTCGACCGGATGTTGCATTATTAATTCTTAAAGCTGTTAAGGTAAGAACCTGCATATAGAAATTAAATCATTTGGTTAGGACTAAGAAGAACAATGAGATAATAAAAGGGATGCAATATTTTTATTGTTATTTTTTCTTCCTTTTTATAGGTTTCTCTCCAAGCGCAATCCTAAGTATCTTTGATCCAAAATGCCAAACCTAAAGACACATTTTTTCAAACCTCTAGGGTTATTCCTAGAAAACAATTGCAATTAGAAAATCCATTTTTAAAAACATTTTTGTTAATTTATTTTGTGATAGAGGATTCTTGAGCAAATGGCATAAGGGATTGCACCAATGAAGTGAAATATGTCTCACCAAAAAAATGAAGTGAAATATGAGATAAAGGTTCTCTGAGCTGCCACGAGAGAAAAAAAAAATCACTCCACATCTCAATGGTGCACTCCTTTATGTCTCTTGCTCAGAGGGAGGTAAATTTAAAGACACTTGCTGGCCCTGATACCTTGTAAATATCTATTCCAGAAACTCGAATTGTTAGGGCAGAAGGGTTCAGGGGTAACTGATGTTGGACTTCTCTCCCAACTGTAACCATATGAATTGTACTGGTTGACCATGGAAACAGCTCACTTATTTTGCGGTTGACCATCATTTCCATGGGGAAAACCTTTGCCACATTTACATGGGATTCTGATTCCCATAGATTTTGCTTCAAAATCGAGTAGTTGGGCTTAACATGCATTTGAAAGAATTCTAGCTAACCCCTTGAATCTGGAATCTGATATAGGAATCAGCCCAATTCTAGAATGAAAGGGAAAAAAAAAAAAAGGTTTCTTAGATTCTTAAAGGGATTCTTGAATCTTTATAGTGATTAATTAATATCTGTTTCTTAGAATCTGCAACTTTCATGCAGGGTTGCAGATTATTACTAAATTTGGATGCTTCAAAAAGAAAAGAAAACATAATAAGATAAAAAATCAATGATTGATGATCTCCTAATAATTGATTTATATGTCTATCTCTCTCTTTAAATTCAATTTTTTTTTAATTTTTTCTCTTCTTTTCTTGGCATCCAAACATAACCTTATAGTTTCTACTAAAAAAAACATAACCTTATAAAGTAGTCCCGAAATCAAAATTGGGGCATACCTTTGGCAATGAGATTGTATCATCTATTTTACTCATCTCTGCAATGTCTAGGGCAGTCAAGCCTTCATTGTTCATGATGGTCATGTCTACATTTCCATCCCGCACGAGAATGCACACAACCTTTGGATGGAAGTTCTTGGTGGCCAAATGAAGCGGCGTGTTTCCATTAATATCCTTCGCATTTATAAGCTTCCCAAACTTAGATTTCTGCCGAAGCATGTAACTTAATAATTTGGATCTCCCATTCTTAGCAGTAATGTGAATAACATTCTGACCTTTTGCATTTGATGTCTCTCTTGCTCCTGGGCAATATTCTGGAATAGTTTGAATTATGTCAACATAGCCTTTACTGGCTGCTACATGTATGGGACAGAGGCCTTGGTCATCCATTTCATGAGCAATAGAAGTGTCTTTCTCTAGTAAGCAACGAGCTTCTTCAGAATGGCCAAATGATGCTGCATAATGAAGAGGAGTTCTTCCAGCTGCATCTGTTCTACTGATGAGCTCCTTCTTTCTCTCCAATAGAATGTTGATGCATACTAGCATTTGCCAAGAGGAAGTAAACCCATAAAAAAATAAATAAATAAAAAAGAGCTCAAATCTATTAGCTTCTTTTTGTCCAATAGAATGTTGATGTATTCCCTCTCTCTCCCATCTAATGGTCAAAGGCATGATCATGCACGTACACAGTCATGCATAAAACCTTGTGCCAAACATAAATGATAGAATATATGAGAAAAAATAAATTGGGGGAAGCGTTTCATGTGGGAGAGTGTGATTTTTGCACATACGTGAGAGTCCATAGACACATATGAGGAAGAATCCACAGAGAGGTCATTTTCATTTCATGGGGAGTGGGTCAGTTTCTTCACCCCATGTCTGGACGTAGGGGCACACTCCCCTACATAAACCTTTTTTCCTATAAAGTAATAATTGTTTAAGATCTCAACTGCCATGTGTAGGGAGCACAAAAGTTTCTTCAGTCCAATTTTGATCTATTCTCTTGCAAATCATTTGAGGATTTATTTTTATTTATTTATTTATTTATATTTTTAAGGAAAAGAAGGGACCTAAGTTGGACCATGATGAGCTGGTTCCAAATATTTTACATGGGACCAGGTCTAGGAGGAACCCATCAAACAATTGTGATGCAAACACATATGCATGGGGCCAAGTTTGGTAGGAATTCATCAAACAATTGTGATCCAAACATACGAGGGAGAGATATCGTATTAACCTTCCACACCCTTTTTGCATGGGACCCATGTTTATTTGAACTAGAAGCCATTATTTCCATGGTCTAACACTATTTTGCTAGTGCTAAGCTGAATAATATTCCATTTTATGATAGCATGAATGTATTTTAGAATAAATCTGTAGCCAAGATCCAACAAAAAGAAACATGGAGAAAACCATTTTCTACAAATTGCTAGGGTGGAAAATTAAGTAACCAATCATTTATAAATTAAGAAACTTATTTTCCAACATGGGAAGCCATTTATTTTCCTATTATTTTTTAATGCCTCAACATTTTGGGTAGGATTTTAGAAAAGTGGAAAATGATTTTTTTTTTTTTTTTTTTTTTTTTTTTGTTAACGACGGATATCCAGGCCTTCAGCCTGACTAGTCCTGCAGGTCCATACTAACCCCACAACCGCATGGATCGGGTCATACCGGGATTAAATGAGTACCATTCAACTTTCACTAAAAGCAATGAAGAGCACTAAACACCCCATGTGAGTGATCCAAAGTGTACCTAATGGGAGTCGAACTTAGGACGTCTGAATTTTCAGCTCGTACCAAATTCATTGCTCACCAACTGCGCTATCCCCTTCCCCTTGGGTTAGTGGAAAATGACTATATTACATGTGGGGTCAAAAAAAATTTATTACACATTGGAATAAGATATTATGAAACTTTATTATTTATCATAATTTATTTTCTTTCTTTTTTAGCCTTTAATCCCATTGCAAGTGGGACCCAAAACTTCTCTTTTCTCACCCCTTTTTGTCCACCAAATAAACTGTGCCACTCCAAATATAATGATTTTTTTTTCTTTGATGTTTTTCTGTAATTAACTCTCAAGTAAGATTTTTTTTTGGATAGAAAAGCTTTATTAAGAGAGAAATCATCCAAATGCCCGTAAAGTAGGAAAAGTGGGAGGCAGGTCCTTTGACTCCACGTGGTAAGACCGTAAGAGTGAAGGACTGGTTGGTTAGAATAGTAGAGAAGCTAGGGAGAGTGGTAAGGTAAGTAAAGCTATGTGATTCATATGACTCGTACTTTTTATTTTCAGTGGTTCTTTTTTTAATTGGTTTTTATTTTCAGTAAAGTCTAAATATCATACAAGAATATTTTTATACGATGTTTGATCTATTTTCATACGGTATTTGATCTATACTTGGATTTCAAATCTCTATCCTTTTTTTATTAATTTTTATTTTTAGTGAAATCTAAATATAGATCAAACACCATACGAAGACTTGATCCACACTCTGATTCATACCACCACACATGTTAGATACTGGATAAGCTCTAATCCCTATGCTGAGGCAGAGGTCAATGGTTGCTCATATGGAAGCATTAGCAGGAGGTGAGATTTCCACTTCTATAAAGGATAGGGCAATTATTTCCCCGCCCTTTTCTATATCTAAGCTTGGGAACCATGCTGCCTTTTAGTTTTCTTTTCCTCTAAAATAAATTTCGACAATAAAACACAGCAAAAAAAATATTGTGCACGTCTAAATTTTTCACGAGAATGTGTTGCAATCTCTGTGGCCTAGAGAGAGAGAGAGAGATACATACATGGATGCTTTTTAGTAACCGCAGCATGCAAAGGTGTCCTGCCGTCGGGACCGAAATCGATGCATAGATAAGGATTCTTGAAAATTTCATTTTCCACTGCAACTTTCAACATCTTCTCCAGCACAAAGTGCAACCCACGATCAGCAGCCAAATAAAGTGGTGATTCCTTGCGCTTATTCTTAATCAAGATCACCTCTTTGTCCTTCTCCATCAACACTTCTATCACTTCATTGTGACTCCCAAGAACAGCTTCATGCAAGGCTGTGTTCCCACATCTATTCCTAAACTTCACCGTATGATATCGTATAGAAGGATTCTCTGCTTCGTCCGTTTCCTTGGCCCAATCCAACAGATACTTAACTACCTCACCATTATTATGCCGCGCCGCAATGTGGAGTGCGATGTCTTCTCTGTAGTTCCTGCTCCTGAGAATAGTTGTTGGTTGTTTTTTGCGGATTACCTTCACAACTTGGATGTTGTTGGAGTGGGCAGCGATGTGGAGTAGAGTGTTCATGTTTTGGTCTCTCTGTGGTTTTTGGAGATCATCATCTTCTGCTGCCTGTAATAATTGTGAGAGCAAAGCTGAGTTACCTTCTGTTACAGCCTTATACAGATCAGGATCCATGGCTTATTATTGTTCATTCTGTTAAAAAGCTGTATCATTTGTAGGGGGGAGAGTCAGAGACCAAGAAGGACAGAGTTGAAATGCGACACAAAAATTTATATGGCTTATATCCACTTTGACCCCACAGAAGAAATGGAAATGGAGATCCACATTGAATCTAATCTTTAGTGCCAGGGAACTTGTGGTTGTGTTTCACTCCATCATTGATATTTTTTGAAGACTATATATATATATATATATATATATAGAGAGAGAGAGAGAGAGGTATTTCAAGAGAGATTTTCTGTCAGAGAGGTTTCACTATGTATTTGTAGCGAGGTATTTCAATAAATTTTCTGTCCAGTGTTTCACTATTTATTTGTAGCGAGGACAGTTCTTATTCTAAATGTAATTTGAGAGAGGTGTAAGAACAAACGTAATCCATTTCTTTATTTACGGTGAAATAGGTCTCCTTCCATCATGGACATAATCAATCTTTTCAAGTCATGTAAATCTTTATGTGCAATTGTGTGATTGTTGTTTGCTATTTCATTCATTTTTTGCATCTTTTTAGGGTTTTATTACTGCATTACTCCATTGGTTTCACCGCCAACAATCGGTTGGTCCTAGTGTATTTGATTAGCGAACCAAAGGACTTGCATGGCTTTGGGGTCTAGGAAAAGATATTATTTTATGGGTTTGAATAAAGGGATGTGTCAATGGGATCGCCTTGTGAAACCCATGGCGGAGACTAAAATCGAATACATATATTCGTGTTCACAAGCTCTAGGGTCAAGGTGGGAGCTGAAGATGAAAGAAAATAAACGCGGAACGATTCATGAAGATCGATAAGCATGTACGACAAACACTACAAAAACAAGTTTTAGGTATACCTGAATCCATGGCTGAAGAATAAGAACTCTTCAATGTCTTCTTGTAAACACAATAGAAATATAGTCAGCACATTTTAGAGGAGCAACATGGTCTTTTCTGTACCTTCCATAGTCGCGTTTCCTCCACAATAATGCAAAGTTCTTTTTATATATAGGGGTGAGGGTAGGGACCAACACTGCAATAAAATTAGGGTTTCCTCCCCATTAAGGAAACAATACCTTACACCACACCAAACCAACTTGACTTTCAATTTGTATTCCAATCGGAGAAGTCACATGCAAACCAATGGCGGTGCCACTACCAAATCAAAAAGTTTTTCTCCTTCATGAAGGTTGGGAGAGTGGAAGGAAATAAGAATATAGCAAAGACTCATTTGGGTATAAAAATGGCATATATCTCTCCTTCAGCTCCTTTAAGCCCGACTCAACCCAACCCCCTTTAATACTACTTGAAATTTCAATTTTGCAACCAATAAAATTGAAGAGTAAAGTAAAAGTCCAAGTAGATTTATTCCAATTTTCAAGATGAATAGGTATCTTTAACAATAGAAAATTAAATCAAAAAAAGAATTTATGTGATTGTGGTAGTGAATTAATGGTGCGTTTGCAAAATATGTTTGAGGTAGAAGTGTGCAATGGAATAAGCTTGTCCACTTGAGTACTATGATTATTGCATACAAGAAGGCCCATTTAAAGCCCGTTTAATGCCCATTTAGGGATAAACAAGAATGTAGTCCAGTTAAGGTCTGTTTATAGCAGCCTAAGATCGACTAACTTGATTATAAACTGTACCATGTCCACCCTAGCTAAACTCATTTAGCTAAACAGACATTCACAGTGCAACCTAAAATTTGGCTGAGCCTGACTAGGCCCGACGGTTGACAACCCTACTTTGCCCATTGTGGTTCGGCTTTGGTGTTTGACTGATTTTAAACTGCCTTTGTCCTTTTTTTCTCTTCGGTTGCCGTAGGGGTGTCAACCGGTCGGGCCGGTTCGGTTTCGGTCGGGCTTAATCGGGCTTGAAGACTTTCAAAGGCTACACCGTGTCTGCCCATTTAACTAATCGGGCTTAGTTATTAAGGGCATGGTACACTTTATATTCGGTCGGTCGGTCTCAGGCTATAATCGGGCTACCTTAATCGGGCTTTAGTCGGGCCTTAATCGGGCTATGGACATGTCTAATGTTAAACGGGCTTTAACCGATTTTTAAACGGGCCCTCTTTAAAATGTGTTATTATATTCCGGCCCACTCATGTAAGCCCAAAAAAATGACAATAAATCAATAAATGATACCAAATATAACCATTATTTAAAATGTGAACATGTCTTTACTTTTTAGTTTTTATTCTTTAATTGGGGGGTAAAATAAGTATTTTACAATCATTAAAGGGTTGGGCCAAGTCGGTGCACAATAGGCCGGTCTCGGTCGGGCGTTAATCGATCGGTCTCGATCGGGCACCCGACGGTCCAAGTAGCAAAACCAAGACCGACCATTTATAAACGGGCCGGGCTCAAGCCCGACACGTTTAATAAATGGTCCGGGCCGGGCCGATCTATAAATGATCGGTCCCGATCGATTTAGTCGGGTCGGGCCACGAATTGACACCCCTAGGTTGCCGTTGAGTGTGTATGGAGTTCTCTCCATTTATTCCTTTTTTTTTTTTCTTTTTCTTTTAATATATTCTATTCACCATTATAATAAAATTTTAGCCCAGTTTGAGCAATCTTTTTTTCTTCCCTGGGTAGAAGAAAGGTTTATTCAAGATCGACAATATTCATGGCATGAGTAATATAATAATCATAGGTTGGTATAACAAAGGGTGGCAGTTTGTAATAAAAGAAAAAAGTAAAGTAAAGGGGTGAGGTGGCAATAGGGGTGTCAATGGGCCGGGTTGGACTCAACCCAAGCCCAGCCCAGCCCTAGGTAGGGCTGGGATATCTCAGCCCAGGCCCAACCATGTCGGATTTAGTCCAAACCAACTCAGCCCTATTGAAGCCTGATTGGGCCGGGTTTAATTCCATTCAGTCGAACCCAATACTATCGGTTACTTGGTTGCTTAATCTTGATGCATTGCATAGGCCAAAGACCAAAGTTTTCATATATGTATAGACTGTGGAAAACGAAAGACCTTTTTCTATAAGTATTAGCATATTTTTATGATTATATACTTAATAAACATGGTTGGGTTGGGTCAGGTTGGGTTGAGAACTCAACCCAGGCCCAACGCAACCCTGCCTCGGGCCTGAAAATCTCAGCCCTAACCCACGCTATGGGCTGAAATCTCAGCCCAAGTCATATTTCGGCTCAGGGCGAACTAGGGCTGGTTTGGGTTGATCGGGCTTTTTTGACACCCCTAGGTGGCACTATTGTAATAGGGGATAAAGTAAGTACAAACATAAAGGGTGGCAGTTTTGTAATAAAGGGAAAAAAGTAAGAATAATTATTAGAGATGGCATTTTGTAATGAGGGAAAAGATCAGTAAGGGTAGTTATTAGCGATTACTTTCTGGTAGGGGCATCAATTCTAGGCCTGATCGTTGATCAAGCACTACCAATTCTAGGCCAACATGATAGACAACTGGCTAGCGTAGTTGGTGAATGTGGTGTGCAAAAAACCCATACTCACCAGGAGTCAGGAGGTCTCAAGTTCAAGCCTTCTGGCTCTTACCTATTTCCCTCCCTACCTACCAAAAAGAAAAATAATAGATCAATTGAGTCAACACATTTATGGCCCGACTTGGATCGATTAATAAACATGTCAACAAATTTATAAGTAGGCAGTTCACGGTGTACGGTATAAGCCCAATGGGAACCCAACCGGCCTGACTCGGCATGACCGTTTATATGATATATTTTGATTTTGTTTTTAAAGAATAAAGTTATCAATTTATTGAATGTAATTAAGTGTAAAGTCTTTTCAAAATTGTTGATGATTTAATCAAATATATTAAATTTTATAAAATCTAAAATCTAAAATAATTGAAGCTCATTTAAGGTTTTAATGGTGCATTAGCTTGTTTAAGACCCGAGTAAGGTCCAATTAACCCTGTTAAAGCTTGAAACCTAATGGAGCCTGATTAATTCCTTAAATAGGCAATTTACGGTGCAAACCAAGAGGCCCGGCTAGGCCCAATCAAGACCCAACGATTGATACCCCTACAGTTTCAAGTTAGATTCTTTATACCATCCTGTACCAACTAGAGGTTGTTCTGCCTCTTTCCCCACCCAACCAGCCCAACCAAGGTTGTTTTGGGTTAGGTGGAAACCAATCGGTGTACTATGTTTGGGTTGGCAAAAATTTGTACTAAATCTTACCTGTTTCCATCCTTGCTTAGGTTCTTACCCTTGAGGGTTATGAGTCTTATGACTCATATGTATGGTAAGTGAAGCTTCTTTCATCACATCTTAGCATCCGAAGACACTTGCCAGTTCTATCTGAAGAAGGGTTGGTCGGATAGACATGTTAGTTCCAATTGTCATACACCTAAGGTTAGAGAAAGATCAGAGAGAGCATTCATCCTTTCGGCAAAACAGGATTCATGTAGTCAATTCAAATTAGTTGGGATAGGGAAGCTAGTGCACGAGGCTCCTGCCACTATGGATTTAGGGATCAGATACATACATAATCTTACCCTCTCTTTGTGAAAAGAAGATTAAAATCCTCTACAATGGCCATAAAGGGCAGTGAGGGTCCGAGCCGTCGAATGAACCCAGTATATGTTAAGGTGCATGTCGGGATCCATCTGATGGCTGAGAGCCTGGGACCCTCACCACCCTCTTTTGCTCCCGGTAGAGGATTTTATGACCAATATGTTTTCTTCTTTTTTTGGTATAAAGATGAACTAAAATTTCAGACCATATCTCCATTTGTGCGTCTCAACCATGCACAAGGCCATGCTAATCTTCTCTATTGTGATCAATATGTTTTATTGTTCAAAATATCTCCAAATATAACAAATTTCAAATTGGTTCTACATGAAATTTGTAAATTCTTGTGATCCACACAACATTTCAAATATCACAGTCAAATTCATAAAATCAATAGCAAAAAATCAAATTACCCACCTTGGATTATGTGTGTGGTGAAAGCTCCTAATTTTGGTTGAGCTTCAACTCTATAGATTTGCTCAAAAATAGAAACCAACACCATCAGATGTTTCTAAAACAGAAAAAAAAAAAAAAAAAAAGGTAGTAGAGACCAAGTTTTAAGCAATCTTGACTCAAATCGGGTGAACCGTCATACCTCAAAGCATTTCCAACCGGTGTTTCAATTTGTAGGTTCTTCAACAACATATCTCTTATGGCATCTTATTTCAGATCATGTTCATTTCATTTTATTCTAAGGTAGATTAACAGCATGATTGACTCCCTGGCTAGGAAGACCCTATTCTTAATATGTAGGACATTGTAACCGTCATCAACTCATTGATTGTCAATACTATGTAATTCGGACATCTTACGCTGGACACGCCTAAATAAGGTCTAGATCGGATCTTGAAGATGCCCCCTTGTAGCAAGAAGGATCGGGCTCGTCTGTAGCACAATGATGTGCTACAGATCGTGTAGCACACTCTAAATGATTGACATGTGGCAGATTTAAAATCAACGGTGATGATATTCGAGGAAGAAGGAGGACATCTCTACTTGCACTGCAGCGAGTAGAGGTATTCCCTGCAATTCTTCTCCTCTCTCTTCCCTCGGTTCAAGCCCGACTACAGTAGGCGGCGGTCCTAGCACCAATGTCCCCAAAAAGGGCAGATGTGGAGGGCATTCTTGGTGCACGATCTCACCGCAGA
Source organism: Macadamia integrifolia (assembly GCF_013358625.1). Classification (NCBI taxonomy): domain Eukaryota; kingdom Viridiplantae; phylum Streptophyta; class Magnoliopsida; order Proteales; family Proteaceae; genus Macadamia; species Macadamia integrifolia. Next base: position 125,302 of record NW_024868486.1, read on the forward strand.
GCCCGAGATTAGTAGAAAAAGAGTTGTGGAAGTGCGAGAAGTGACAGTGACAGGAATGGTGCCAGTGAGGTTGTTAGAGTAGACATTGAAGATTTGGAGAGAGGACTGGTTTGAGTGGAGGGACGGAACCGGGCCATTGGCAGTGACCCATGCGCTTACTAAGCAAAAGGGGAGCTTTTCCTCCAAATCAACCTTCAATTTGAAGGCCAGAAGAGCTTGGGCATTAGATGGCAAGCCCAATTTCATCGGAATCGACACCGCCATCGTAGCAGCTACTAAGATGGATAGCAGTGGTAGGAAAATAATAGAAGAGAAGAAGACGGAAGATGAAATCATCATGAGGTTTTGCTTCTATTTCTCTCTTTTGCTCCAACACCCCCCTTCTCTTTCCCTCTTTGTGGTAAGTAGCATAAACCATCGACTTCCCTCTCTGTGGAGTTCAGGGTTTAAAATCCCCAATATGGCAGCAAGGGTTGAGGTCACCGATTCAATCGTTGAAGAGGATTTTCAGCAGAGAAAGGAAAGGTAATCTTTCTCCTTCTTCGCCGGTGGATCTGAGTTACAGTACTGCTACAGAAATCGATCTCGAAAATGGAGATGAACATCGAATTCAACCTCAACCTAAGTAGTGACAACTGATTAATACTGAGAATCGACACCTAACCAGAGGAAGATGAAACCGACAACCCCAATTCGACATGGATTGGAGCCCAATCACCCCCCTTCTCTTTCCCTCTCTGTGGTAAGCAGCATAAACCATCTATGGGGTTCTAGCCATGGTCAGCATCTCAGTGGGGTGGGGTGATCGGGCTTGAACTGAGGGAAGAGAGGAGAAGAATCGCAGGGAATACCTCTACTCGCAGCGCAAGTAGAGATGTCTCCCTCTTCCCTCGAATTTCATCACCATTGATTTTAAATCTGCCACATATCAATCATTTTGAGTGTGCTACAAGATCTGTAGCACAAAGATTTGCTACAGACGAGCCCGATCCGTAGCAGGAATGGACAAAGATGTACCAGTCTTGGGTACTAGTGCCAGCAAATTCTCAGACATCTAGTCTTAAGGGGGAGGCTTTCCAGCTTGCAGCACCATGGTTGCAGCTGAATAGAGCATGAGTCATGCTTTCCTCATTAGAGCGGCATGTGGGACATAGGCGGCTAAGGCAAATTCCTCTTTCAGAGAGACTCGAGTTGGTGGCGATGGCTTTTTGCCCACATTTCCATAAAAATACTTGGATCTTGGGATGGATTGCCATTTTCCAAATTTTCATCCAGAAGTGGTCGATGGAGTTAACAAAGCTACTGGTAGATGGAGCAATTTGGATTGGAAGACAAGCAAAATATCCCGATTGAACAGTGACGGTTCCGTTCTTTGAGAGACACCACAGCCCAACCATCTTCAATGGTTGGGGACAGAATAAGTAACTGGAGGATGGTGCAAACATCTGTCGGGTTGAACATTCTTTGGAGAAGATCAGTTTTCCAGCATCTATTAGGCTCTGTACTGTAACATTCTGAAAATAGATTCTAGTGTTTTTTTCATATTTTTTTTTCGGAACAGAAATATAGTAGTGAAACCTGTATGGTATGGGCGGTCTGATTTTCTATTTTTTTTAAATGAACCGGGACTTTGCATGTTAAAATGTTGATTTTTTTTGCACATAAAAATGGTGCTTTTCACCCTTAGAATTGATTCTCAACAAAAGGCGGAGAAATAAGGGTTGGCTTTAAGTAGGGGTGTCGATTAGCAGGCCTATTTCCTCGGACCATGATCTACCTATCTAAGGAATGAGTCGGTCTTGGTCAGTGTCATGTCGGGCTTGATCGGGTTCCAGACTTCAATTGGGCTAATCGGGCTATAAATGGGTCCTAAATGGGGTAATGAACCAAAGACCTCTGTGGAGGATTTGCAGCACCTACTTCACCACCATCACTTCCTTTCTCTCTTGCCTGAGGATTTGTAACGGTTCCTATTATTTTTGCGAACCATTCAACTTTCACTGAAAGCAGTGAAGAGTACTAAACACCTCGTGTGAGTGGCCCAAGATGTGCCTAGTGGGAGTCGAACTCAGGACGTCTGAGTTTACGGCTCGTACCAAGTTCGTTGCTCACCAATTGCGCTACCCCCTAAGATTGTAAACTGCAATGTATATTGGATATTGTAAAATTATATATATATATATATATATATATTTATATATTAGCTTCCTAAGGAATTAGCAGCACATCCCTATTGAGAGCAATGGTTTTGTAACACAGTGTACAGTTAGCCAATATACATCTGTTGAAATGTTGAATGTTACCTCTGTAATGGACGTTGAACAAATCAATATGAGCATAACATATATAATGACAAATATCTTAGTGAACCATCTGGGAAAGGCCCATTCAAATGCCACCATGCCTCTCTCCTAGGTGGTGATTGCTTGTTTCCTTTGCAAAAATAATAATATATATATATATATATATTTTTTTTTTTAATATTCATGATGAAATTCTTGACCAGATAGATTAAAAAACCCTACTATCATTTCTGATCCATAAGCATTTGATGAAATATAGTCAAATAATTATAGCAAATTTCCTGTCAAGGCTTACTTTTTGAAATTCATTGAATGGGAAGACAAGAACTCTCCAAGATAGCATTTGCCTTTCTCTTGGCCCTTGAAGTTCCAGTCCTAACAAGCTCTACACCATGGTTGTAGCATGCATATGTTGGATTGGGTGATTTACCTCTAATTTGTAGGGGTTTCTGGACCCAACATTTTACGAAATTACATGATGTCTTCACCCCAAATTGAATCACCTGGTGTTAGTCTAAAATGAGTGTTATTAGACTTCTTACTTAAACAAACTCATCACCATGGCATTTTATGTAAATATTGATTTTTAACAAAAACGATTCTGTTAAGTATGAATCATATAGGTTTCTGTTTCTTTCAGGTTACAAAAATATATTTTTTTCAACCTTACCATACAATATTTAAGATGTAGAATCACACCAAAATCATAGAAATAGGAAAAATATATGCTTAGACCCAAAATCAAGTTTTTAAAATAGAAACATTACAATACATAGCCTAAATCGCCAATCAATAAGAGAGCTAACCTGAACCTTCTGGGCTTGGGCCATGCGGCAGAAGATGCAGCCAGGAGGAAGGGTTGGGATCTAGAGGTCGATGAAGATTCTAATCGAATTGCCATTACAGGCTTTCCTCCTTATTCCTTTCTTTTAGTATGTCCAAAGAGGGAGATTCTCTGCCTTTCATGTGACCCTTCCATCCCCTCGAGACCCTTCCATCCCCACGAGCTCTTGCTAAGAGTTGTAGCTTCTAGGAAGTCGACAATTGGAAAATATTTTGTCTTATTTAATTCGCCGATTCACCGATCCACCGATCCGATTCTGAAACGGTGACATTTATCATACCCTAAATTTTGGTTATATAAGGAGTGGAAAGCAATAACTGATGGATTACGCCAAGAGGTGCAGCAGCGGCTGTGGAGGCAGGAGAAGGTGGGAAGGGTAGAGCTTTGGGAAGCACGAGGAATGGGTCGGTTGGAAAGATGTGGCTTTCTCACTATGAGAAAGAAAAATCTTTCCAATTCCACCCATACCGTGGGTTTCCGATTGTTCTTCCCTTTCCTCCCTTTCCCTTTGATCTGGTTCCGTGTTGGTTCTTTAGGAAATGTAAAAGCTGCAAACCCTCTTTTGGGTTTCTGGAAGCGACAGATCTGATCACATGTAGGTTATGAACTACAATGATCTCTCTCCACGGAGAAAAAGGTAAGGGTTCAGATCTGGGAGTGGGAGGGCTGGAAGATCTATTCACTATGAACCCTAAGAAACATCTTTCCCAAGCCACCCATTCCTATGGCTTCCCATAGCTCCTGAAGCAGATTCAAAGCTGTTGTGAAAATTTTAGGGGTTTTATGGTTGATCTTATCATAAGAGAAAGGAAAGTGAAGCTAGTACTAATGCAATTTTATTTTCTGTTCTGTTCTTAAAGCAATTTACCTCTTGACAATCTCTTTATGTGGTAGAAGTACTTTAAAGCCGTTTCATCTGTTAAGTAGGCTGAGGATGTGGTAAGTAGTATACTTGCAGGATCAGCCCTGATGAGCATCTCAAATGGTGGTGTCAAGTGCCTTGAGGGTTTGAGCCAGAAGACCTCGGAGAAGGTTGACAAAGCTAGGGAAGAAGAGGAGAATTATCTCTAGGCAGTGAACAGGAATCAGTAATGACTTTGCTTACATCCATCTGGATAACCCTAACAGGGAAGCTGCCTATAGTGCCAGTTGATGCAGCTGATGAAGTTAAGCTTGGCTCCATTCTTAGCTTAGGTTCTGTGTTGGATTGAGTTTGATGTAAGATTGCTTAATTCTTGTGATGAATGCCCACTGTACATTTCTTCATTTCTTCATTTCTTCATTTCTTCCTTTTACCCACACCAAACAAAATGTAGAATTTACTGATTTTAAGAATTTCCGCTACTGCTTCACTCTTTATTAGTATTCATTTGGGACTTATCGTCCTTTATGTGGTGGTCACATTACTTTTGAGATTGTCTATTTTGAACCTTGGAAACTCCCTATTTTTAACCTTGGAAACTCCCCAAAGTGAAAACTCTACATTCAGTTGGTAATGGGGATCTCTTTAAAGAGGCTTTAAAGAGGCGTGAAAGAAGAAAAGAGAGATCCAATGAACTATTTTATAAGCATCTATGAAAGAAGAAAAGAGAAATCCAATGAACTATTTTATACTCGTAGATAATGTATCCAAAACCAAAGGAACCCAACTGTAAGTGGTGGCAATGTTATGAGTTCATGTGTACTTGAATTGCATACAGTAATTCCACCATTGGATGGTAAACATAGCAGATCGAAGCTGGTACGAGGATTAATCTTCATCAACCTCAGCTTGAATTTGCTCAACTTCCTCCCTTCCATATCGAAGGGGGATTGGAAAATAACTATTAAGTGTTGGACTAATCTTATCATTATCTAGCGGTCGAAGTGTTTAGGAAATAAGCTTAGGGTGGAGGTGAATGAAATGAGGCGCTCACTGGATATGAAATAAATACACATCGTTTACTAGGCATCTGAACCTGAGTAGGGACTTCACCTGGGAGGAATGAAAACACTTTGATCAACACATCTTCAGGTACTTGGAGCAACCTGGTTGAGAGAGGGAGAGGCTTCCCTGTTGCTAGAGGCATTTTCTACCCTTGTTGATTTTATTGGTTCCCAGATACAAATAACTAAGAGGAAATTGTTGGATTTATGGGCTAAATTAATTATTCGGGTTGATTAAATGGGTGAGAGTCAAATTGCATGAACCGGTTCGGTCCACTCTCAAGCTTAGGGATATGCTGGCTCAACCCATTGTGGTTTAGGGTTTTGAGTGCAGGACAGTATTATAAATACTAGGTTTTGGGTCCCTACAACCATTATTCACTCTTCCCCACTTTACCACTAAAGTGAGAGAACCAAGGAGGTTTAAGGGGTTGTAGAAGATCCATAGCCAAGCCAATAGAGCGAAAGTGGGAGTAACCAACATCAATCATCTTCAACATACTAGGTGAAAGGTACAAATCGATCCTCCATAATTTTATTAGATTCGTGTTCTTGTTTTTCCTGTGTGGTTTCCTCCATAGGGTTTCAATCTCAAACCCATAGGAAGTTCTAACAAGTGGTATCAGAGCAGACCACATGGGACAAGAATCGATTGAATTTTTCTTGTACATGAGGATTTTGATTATTACTTAAAACTTGATTTGATTAAAAATCATGAAAATCATGAAAATCATAAAAATCATGAAAATCATGAAAATCATAAAAATCATGAAAATCATAAAAATCGTAATTTTACCATCACTTAAAGATCCTGTATAGAAAAACTTTCTTCACGAAAGTTGTAGATCACGAGAAGACGGTCGCGGCGGTATGCCGCACGTCACCAGAAACCTCTGGACGCGTCGGCACGCGCCGCCGGAAACCGGCTGCCGGAGGAGAGAGAGAGAAAAAAAAAAAAAACTGATTCGGATGTCATTGCTCTCTCTCGGTAGAGGAAGAGGGTTTAGTTATAGGTTTTTTGTTTTTGTGGGTGATGATAGACCCAAACTTCGGTCTATCACACTTTTAAGTTATTATTTTCTTATAAAATGGAAATGGGCCACTTCTTAAAACGTAATGGGCTGTCCTTTAAAGTTTTAGAAAACAAAAGAAATGGCCCACTCTTTAAAATAAATAATGGGCTCAGCCCATGGATGTTTAGTTATTCAATAAAAGTTTTGTTTTACTGTTTTAAGTCTAATGGGTTAAAGGTCCACTGTTTGATCCTTAAAATAATTAAAAAAAAAAAAGCAAGGTTATCGGCTCCCACAGGGATTTGTTGGAGTCGGAGTCGGAGTCAAACTTCTACTACCAAACTTGATTTTAAGATGTTAAATAACGGGTTGAACCCATGATTGTTTGATATTAAGTTTAAAGCCCATGTAAATTAAATAATGGGTTGAACCCATGATTGTTTGATATTAAGTTTAAAGCCCATGTAAATTAAATAATGGGCTGAACCCATGATTGTTTGACACTAGACCTAAAGCCCATGTCTTGCTTAAATGAGTTAAGTTGGGTAGGAGTTTTAAATCAAATCAAAATACATTTAATGATCTAATTTTTAATGATATGTTTATTTAAAATTGTATGTTGTATTTATTTTTAATCATTGAAACAAGAGAGTATAAATCAATGCTTTGAAAAATGTATATGTTATTGGTTACCATGAAATTGGGAAAGGTTTTTAAATTGAAATATGTTAATCTGGAAAAGGGTGTAAGCTTCCGCTCATTCTTAGTTGCGAAGTAATTTTGCTTTAGGAAACCATGAAATGATGAGGTGGAATCCACCAAAGTGTACATCTTATTATTTCATGATTTTCCACAGGGTAGCAATGTAGGTGACATTTGCCCAAAGGTGATGTCACCAAAGTTAAGAAAATGACAGTAACCTAGAGGTTCCTAAGCCCAAAGGTGAGGGATTTCAAAAGTTATTGTTCTTTTCACAGTAAATATGAATTTACAAGAGGACCAGTGCATTCTTAGCCCAAAGGATAGGAATGTAGTTGCGGTTGTAACTCTTGTATAGGTTATTGTTGTCCTAGTGACATTTATATGTATGTTTTGAACATAAAGATATATATCTCCAATGGGAAAGATATGATAGAACTGAGTGAAACCCACCAAAGTGGTACATTCAATTCGATTGTATCTTCCCCAACAGTAAAGATGATACTTTCCCAAAGGTTATGTCATCAAGGTTTGAGGATAATTATCCACATTTCAGAAAGGGACATTAAATTTGGAGTTCTTTTGCCCAAAGGTGATTGAATTCCGAAGTTAGTGTTGTTTTCACAGTTAAAAGAAGAATATAAGAGCATCAGCTAATTCCTGTCCCAAAGGATAGGGATACATTTTTAGTTGTAACTCTTATTTAAAATATATTGATAGTATTACATGCTTTTATATTATGATTTATATTTTGATATTTGGCATGTATTGTGTTCTTGTTACTGCTGTAGTAAGATGGCCATTCCCTCAAGTTATGTGTCTTCCATCCCAATGCTCACTGGTAACAACTATCAAAAGTGGGTGGAAGAATTAGAATTGCATTTAGGTCTTCTTGACTTAGACTTGGCACTTAGGGAGCCTAAACCTGAGCCTTTCACAGACTCGAGCAGAAGTGCTGAAAGGACCAAGTTTAAGAAATGGACTGAAGCAAACAGAAAGGGCATACTGGTTTTAAAAAAGGCAGTTCCTGAAATTATACGTGGGAACATAGAGATCAAAGACACTGCAAAAGAATTCCTGGATGCTATTAAAGGTAGATTTCAACACAACAAGAAAGCTGAGAAACCACATTGATGACCAGGCTAATGAATACAAGGTATGATGGATGTGGGAGTGTTAGAGAATACATTTTGGGTGTAGCTACTGATGCTGGTAAACTTAAGGATCTTGGAATACAGATCGATGAAGAATATATTGTACACATTGCACTGAATACCCTCTCTAGTCAATATAAGGTTATCCAATCTACCTACATTGCACTGAAGGACGATTGGAGCCTAAATGAGCTCATTTCCATTTGCACTCAAGAAGAAAAATTGAAACAAACTAGGTTTGAGAGTGCACATGCAACTTTTCACAAGGGATCTTCTGGTGGACCAAGCAGAAGGAACAAAAATTTTTCCAACAGAGGAAGCGTCAAGCCATATGACAGGACTAATAGCTCTCAAGAACTTGACACATCTCAAAAGGCTCAGGATGAAGAGAATACCAACAACGTAGAGTGTTTTTGGTGTCATAAGAAAGGACATGTGAAGAAGGACTGTTTTATTTTCAAGAAATGGTTAGAGAAAAGGAAGAATTCTGGGGTTGATAAGCAGAATGATACTAATAAAGGGTGAGGTAGACTGATCATCAGCAATTGAGAGCAAGTAAAATTTGGTCACATCAAGTAGTTAGGATTTCTTTACATACAGTTATTTGAAATGCTTGATTAGTGGGAGTTCTGGTTTTGTTTAGTATTTGTTTATGTTTTGAACCTTAGCCCATATGTTTTGGGGCACAGTTTGATGAATTATGGTTAAGTTTTAGCATTTACATTATGCACAGTTATTTCTTGAAATATTTGGTTTATGATTTCATTTGAAAATGTTTTTATAGGCAGTAATTGTCTCAGTTTATAGGCAATATTTTTGCCACAATTCAAAAGGTAATGTTTGCCACATTTTAAGACAGTATTTGTCACAGTTCATAGGCAATATTTGTCACAGTTTATAGGCGGAAGGCCACAGTTAGATATTAACCACAGGTCAAAGGCGATTTGCCACAGTGAAGGTTAATATCTCAGTTAAGGACCTACATAGAATGACAACAGTGTAATTTGAGGATATGTCAATGTTTCTATGATGGTATCCCACATAGATTCGTGTTAAGAAACTTACTTATGTTTGTAATAACAGAAAGTTGTATGCCGTATATTGAGGTGTATCTTCTGCTGTTATTCGATGTGAGTGGTTTTTCAACTGAATCACAGTAAGAGTGGTTAATGTAATAAGATTCTATGGCCACACCAATTTAAAAGACATCCTTATAATTAATGTAGCCCAAGTGGGAGATTGTTGGATTTATGGGCTAAATTAATTATTCGGGTTGATTAAATGGGTGAGAGTCAAATTGCATGAACCGGTTCGGTCCACTCTCAAGCTTAGGGATATGCTGGCTCAACCCATTGTGGTTTAGGGTTTTGAGTGCAGGACAGTATTATAAATACTAGGTTTTGGGTCCCTACAACCATTATTCACTCTTCCCCACTTTACCACTAAAGTGAGAGAACCAAGGAGGTTTAAGGGGTTGTAGAAGATCCATAGCCAAGCCAATAGAGCGAAAGTGGGAGTGACCAACATCAATCATCTTCAGCATACTAGGTGAAAGGTACAAATCGATCCTCCATAATTTTATTAGATTCGTGTTCTTGTTTTTCCTATGTGGTTTCCTCCATAGGGTTTCAATCTCAAACCCATAGGAAGTTCTAACATACACACCACAACTCACAAACTTCACTAGACAATGTTTTTTTATTGGTTTAAAAATAGCAGCAAATAAAAAATATAAAAATAAAAAGTAAAAAGCATATAAAAAATAAAATATAAAATATAAAACTAAAAAATAAATAATTAAATAAATAAAAAAAAAGCTTCGTCAGACAGTTGTTGTGCTTTGATACCAATTGTTAGTCCAACTCTTTAGGTTTTCTTTAAACTCTTCAATGGTGTATATACCACAACCACAACTACGAAGAGACAACGGCATTCTATATCCAATAATCTCTTGTGTTTGCTGAATTCTCAAACTTATGGCTTTGACTCTGATAGTAATTTTTTTTCTTTTTTTTTTAATGAAGGGAATTAAGTAACAGGTAGGAGACTCGAACTCGAGACCTCCTAGTTAGCAAGGAATATTTCCAAACCACAACTCACCAACTTCATCAGATAGTTTTTTTTTTTTTTGATAGGTTTAAAAATAGAAGCAAAAGAAAAAAAATTGAAAATTAAAGTAAAAATTTTAATTTAAAAAAAAAAATAAAAAAAAAATAAATCAAATAAATAAAAATAACTTTGCAGGACAGTTGTTTTTCACTAAAACAATGTATTCACCACAACCATAACTATGAGGAGACAACGACATTCAAAGTCCAATAACCTATAGTGTTTACTAAGTACTCGAACTTATGGTTTTTGCTCTGATACCAATTATTTTTTATTTAGCAGGGGATACTATGTAAAAGCAAAGACACTCGAACTCAAAGGCATCCTTGTAAGCATGGGATTTTTGCACACCACAACTCACAAACTTCACTAGGCAGTTTTTTTATAGGTTTAAAAATAGCAGCAAATAAAAAAATATAAAAATAAAATGTAAAAAACATATAAAAATAAAATAAATAATAAATTAAAAAAATAAAATAAATTAAAAATAAAAATAACTTCGTTGGATAGTTGTTGTGGTCTGATACCAATTTTTAGTCTAACTCTTTAGGTTTTCTTTAACCTCTTCAATGGTGTATACACCACAACCACAACTACAAGAAGACAATGGCATTCTATGTCTAATAATCTCTTGTGTTTGCTAAGTTCTCAAACTTATGGCTTTGACTCTAATACTAATTTTTTTTCTTTTTTTTTTTAATGAAGGGAATTAGGTAACAGATAGGAGACTCAAACTCGAGACATCCTAGTTAGCATGAAATATTTGCAAACCACAACTCACCAACTTCATCAGACAATTTTTTTTTTTTTACAGGTTTAAAAATAAAAGCAAAAGAAAAAAAATTGAAAATAAAAGTAAAAATTTTAATTAAAAAAATAAATAAATAAAAATATCTTTGCTAAAAATATTTTTGCAGGACAATTGTTGTTCATTGAAACAATGTATTCACCACAACCACAACTACGAGGAGACAATGACATTCAAAGTCCAATAATCTATAGTGTTTACTAAGTACTCAAACTTATGGCTTTGGCTCTGATACTAATTGTTTTTTTTAGCAGAGGGAAGTAGGTAAAAGCATAGACACTTGAACTAGAGACATCTTTGTGAGCATGGGATTTTTACACACCACAGCTCACCAACATCGTTAGATAATTTATTTTTTATAGGTCTAAAAATAATAGCAAAAGATAAAAAAATAAGATAAAAAATAATAAAAATAACTTTGCATGACAATTGTTGTTCTCTGATACCAATTGTTAGTCCAACTCATTAGGTTGTTTTTTAACCTCTTCAATGGTTTATAAGAGGAAAGTAGATAACAGTCATGAGACTCTCGAGACCTCCTAGTGAACATGGGATTTTTGCACACCACAGCTCGCAAATATCGCTAGATAGGTTTTTCTATAGGTTTAAAAATAGCTGTAAAGAAAAAACAATAAAAATATAAAGTAAAAAAATATAAAAAACTAAATAAAAAAATTAAATTAAAAATTATTAATAATAACTTTGCCAGACAGTTTTTGTGCTCTGATACCAATAGTTAGTATAACTCTTTAGCTTTTCTTAACCTCTTCAATGGTGTATATACCACAATCACAACCACAAGGAGACAATGGCATTTTAAGTTCAATAATCTCTTATGTTTGCTAAGTACTCAAACTTATGGCTTTGGGCTCTGATAAGAATTTTTTTTGACAAAGGGAATTAGGTAACAGATAAGAGACTTGAACTCGAGACCTTCTGGTGAGCAGGGGATTTTTGCATGCCACAGCTCACCAACTTCATTAGACCAATTTTTTTCTTAACAGGTTTAAAAATAGAAGCAAAAGATAAAAAAAAAAAGAAACTGACAGGAGACTAGAACTTGTTGGACAAGTTCTAAGTCTAATAATCTCTAGTAAAAATAAAATGTAAAACAAATAAATAAAAATAAATTTGTTGGACAGTTGTTCTTTGAAATGATGCATACACCACAACCACAACTACAAGGAGACAACGGCATTCTAAGTCTAATAATTTCTAGTGTTTGGTAAGTACTCAAACTTATGGCTTTAGCTTTGATACAAAATTTTTTTAATGGAGGGAATTAAGTAACTGACAAGAGACTCGAACTTGAGACCTCTTGGTGAGCATTGGGGTATTTAAAAACCATAGCTCACCAACTTTGTCAGACAATTTTTTTTGACAGGTTTAAACATAGAAGAAAAAAATAAAAGGTAAAAAGTATAAATTAAAATTTTAAAAAATAAAAATAATAAAATTAAAAAATAAAACAAATAAATAAAATTAACTTCATAGGACTATTGTTGTCCTCTAATATCAATTGTTAGTCTTACTCTTTAGGTTCTTTTTTTAACCTCTTTAGTAGTGTATACACCATAACCACAACTATGAGGGGATAACGGTATTCTAAGTCTAATAATCTCTAGTGTTTGCTAGACACTCAAACTTATGGCTTTGGTTCTATTAATAAATTTTATTTTATTTTTTAATAGAGGGAAGTAGGTTGTGAGCATGGGATTTTTGCATACCACAACTTACCAACTTCGCTAGATAATTTTTTTTAATAAGTTTCAAAATAGCAGCAAAAGAAAAAAATAAAAATAAAAATATAAAAACAAAATGTAAAAATTAATTTTAAAAAATTAAATAAATAAATTTAATAAAAATAAAAAATAAAACAAATAAATAAAAATAACTTCGCAAGATAGTTGTGGTTCTCTGATACCAATTGTTAGTCTAATTCTTTAGGCTTTTGCACCCCACAGCTCATCAACATTGCCAGGAATTTTTTTGTCATAGGTTTTAAAAATACCTACAAAAGAAAAAAATGTAAAATACAAAAAATTAAAATTAAATTTTAAAAATAAAAAAAAATAAAAAATAAAAATAAAAATAACTTCATCAAACAGTTGTTGTTCTTTAACACCAATTGTTAGTCTAACTCCTTCGGTTTTTTTTATTAACCTCTTTAGTGGTGTATACACCACCGCCACAACTATGAGGAGATAACTGCATTCTAAGTCCAATAATCTCGAGGGTTTACTAAGTACTCAAACTTATGGCTTTGGCTCTGTTACCAATTTATTTATTTTTAACGGAGGGATGTAGGTAACAATAAGGAGACTCGAACTCGAGTCCGCCTAGTGAACATGGGATTTTTGCACACCTCAGCTCATCAACTTTGTTAGACAAATTTTTTTAATGTTATTTTATTTTATAGGTTTAAAAATAGCAACAAAAGAAAAATGAAAAAAAAAGTAAAACAATTAAATAAAAATAACTTCATCGGACAGTTGTTTTCTGAAATGGTGTATACACCACAACCACTACGAGGAGATAATGTCATTCAAAGTCTAATAATCTATAGTATTTGCTAAGTACTCAAACTTATGGCTTTGGCTCTGATACCAAATTTTTATTTTTTAACGGAGGGAAGTAGGTAACAGGCAGGAGCCTCGATCTTGAGACCTCTTGGTGTCCATGGGATTTTTGCACACCACAGCTCACAAACTTCACTAGACAATTTTTTTTTAATGTTATTTTATTTTATAGGTTTAAAAATAGCAGCAAAAGAAAAGAAAAAAAACAATTTAAAATAATTCAATAAAAATAACTGTGTTGGACAGTTGTTCTCCAAAATGGTGTATGAACCACTACTACAATTACGAGGAGACAACGACATTCAAAGTCCAATAATCTATAGTATTTGCTAAGTATTCAAACTTTTGGCTTTGGCTTTAATACCAAATATATATTTTTTTTAACGGAGGAAAGTAGGTAACAAGCCAAGAGACTCGATCTTGAGACCTCCTGGTGAGCATGAGATTTTTGCACATCACAACCCATAAACTTCACTAGACAATTTTTTATAGGTTTAAAAATAGTAGTAAATAAAAAGTGAAAAACATATAAAAATTAAAATTAAAAATAAAAAAATAAATAAGAAATAATTCAATAATAAATTAAAAAAATAAAAATAATAAAAATAACTTCGCCGGATAGTTGTTGTGCTCTAATATCAATTGTTAGTGTAACTCTTTAGATTTTCTTTAACCACTTCAATGGTGTATACACCACAACCACAGGAAGACAATGGCATTCTAAGTCCAATAATCTCTTGTGTTTGCTAATTACTCAAACTTATGGCTTTGACTCTGATACTAATTTTTTTTTAACGAAGGGAATTAGGTAACAGACAGAAGACTCAAACTCGAGATCTCTTGGTGAGCATGGGATTTTTTCATTCCAATACTCACCTACTTCATCAGACAGTTTTTTTTTTTTGACGGGTTTAAAAATAGAGACAAAATAAAAATAAAAGTTAAAATTAAAATTAAAAAAAGTAAATAAAATAATAATAAAAATAAAAATAAAACAAATAAATAAAAATAACTTTGTAAGACAGTGGTTGTTCTCTGATACAATTGTTAATTTAACTCAATAGGTTTTTTTTTCACCTCTTCAATGGTGTGTACACCACAACAACAAATGTAAGGAGACAACGGCATTCTAAGTCAAATAATCTCTAGTATTTGCTAAGTACTCAAACTCATGGCTTTGGCTCTAATATAATTTTTTTTTTAACGGAGGGAACTAGGTTACAGATAGGAGACTCAAACTCAAGACTCCCTGGTGAGCATGGGATTTTTCCATTCCACAGCTCACCAATTTCGTTAGATAGTTTTTTTTTCTTGATAGGTTTAAAAAAAGAAGCAAAAGAAAAAAAAATTAAAATTACAAAAAAAAAAATAATAAAAATAAAAATAATAAGAATAAAAAGTAAAAAAATAAATAAAAATAACTTAGTTGGACAGTTGTTGTTCAATGGTGTATATACCACAACCACACTATGAGGAGACAACATCATTCTAAGTCGAATAATCTCTTGTGTTTGCTAAGTACTCAAACTTACGGCTTTGACTTTAATACTAATTTTTTTTTTTTAAAGAAGGGAATTAGGTAACAGATAGGAGACTCGAACTTGAGACCTCCTGGTGAGCATGGGATTTTTGTAAACCAGAACTCGCCAACTTCATTAGATGGTTATTTATTTTTTTGATAGGTTTAAAAATAAAGCAAAAGGAAAAAAATTGAAAATAAAATAAAAAATT
This sequence comes from Macadamia integrifolia, assembly GCF_013358625.1. Classification (NCBI taxonomy): domain Eukaryota; kingdom Viridiplantae; phylum Streptophyta; class Magnoliopsida; order Proteales; family Proteaceae; genus Macadamia; species Macadamia integrifolia. The sequence goes on from NW_024868486.1 coordinate 140,468, forward strand.
TAAATTAAAAAAAATAAAATAAATATAAATAAAAATAATAAAAATAATAAAAATAACAAATAACAAATAAATAAAAATAAGAAATAAACAAATAAATAAAAATAACATTACAGGACAGTTGTTGTTCACTGAAATGGTGTATCCACCATAACCACAAGTACGAGGAGACGAAGACATTCAAAGTCCAATAATCTATAGTGTTTACTAAGTACTTGAACATATGGCTTTCGCTCTGAAACTATTTTTTTTTTTTAGCGGAGGGAAGTATGTGGAAGCAAAGACACTCAAACTCAAGGCCTCCTTGTGAGCATGGGATTTTTGCACTTCACAACTAACTAACTTCGTTAGGCAGTTTTTTTTTTTTTTTTATAGGTTTAAAAATAATAGCAAAAGAAAAAAAAATATATGTATATATTTAAAAATAAAAATAACTTCGCACGGCTGTTGTTATTCTCTGATACCAATTAATAGTTCAACTTATGAGGTTTTTTTTAACTTCTTCAATGGTGTATAGGAGGGAAGAAGGTAATAGTAAGGAGATCGAACTCGAGTCCACTTGGTGAACATGGGATTTTGCACACCATAGCTCACCAACTTCGCAAGACAGCTATTTTTTTAATGTTATTTTATTTTATAGGTTTAAAAATAGCAAAAGAAAAAATGAAAAAAAAAAGTAAAACCATAAATGAAAATAACTTTGCCAAACAGTTGTTGTTCTCTAAAATGGTGTATACACCACAACCATAACTACAAGAAGACCACGACATTCAAAGTCCAATAATCTATAGTATTTGGTAAGTATTCAAACTTACGGCTTTGGCTCTGATACTAATTTTTTTTTTAATGGGGGGAAGTAGGTAACAACCATGAGACACGATCTCGAGATCACCTAGTGAGTATGGGATTTTTGCACACCACAGCTCAATAAACTTCACTAGACAGTTTTTTTTTTCTAATTTTATTTTATTTTATAGGTTTAAAAATATCAGCAAAAGAAAAAATGAAAAAAAAAAGTAAAACAATTTAATAAAAACAACTTTCTTGAACAGTTGTTGTGCTCTGATATCAATTGTTAGTCTAACTCTTTAGATTTTCTTTAACCTCTTCAATGGTGTATACACCACAACCACAACCACAACTACGAGGAAACAACGACATTCTAAGTCCAATAATCTCTTGTGTTTGCTAAGTACTCAAAGTTATAGCTTTAACTTTGATACTATTTTTTTTAATGAAGGAAATTAGGTAACAAAAAGGAGACTTGAACTCGAGACCTCTTGGTGAGCATGGGATTCTTTTACGCCACAACTTGCCAACTTCGTCAGGCAGTTTTCTTTTTATGGGTTTGAAAATAGAGGCAAAATAAAATTAAAATTAAAATTAAAAAAAAGTAAAAAAAATATTAATAAAAATAAAAAATAAAACAAATAAATAAAAATAACTTTGTAGGACAGTGAGTTTTTTTCTGATACCAATTATTAATTTAACTCTATAGGTTTTATTTTCACCTCTTCAATGGCGTGTACACCATAACCACAACTACAAGGAGACAATGGTATTCTAAGTCCAATAATCTCTAGTGTTTGTCTAATAATCTCTAGTGTTTTATAAGTACTCAAGCATATGGCTTTGGCTCTGATACAATAATTTTTTTAACGGAGGGAACTAGGTAACAGAGAGGAGTGTCGAACTTAAGACCTCTAGGTGAGCATGGGGTTTTTGCAAACCACAGCTCACCAACTTCGTTAGATAGTTTTTTTTTTTTTTTTTGGACAAGTGTAAATATAGAAGCAAAAGAAAAAAAATCAAAATTAAAACTAAAATTAAAATTTTAAAAATTAAAAATTTTAAAAATTAAAAATTAAATAATTAAATAAAAATAACTTCATAGGACAGTTATTTTCCTCTGATACCAATTGTTAGTCCAACACTTTAGGTTTTTTTTTTTTAAATCTTCAGTGGTGTATACACCACAACCATAACTACGAGGGGATAATGATATTCTAAATCGAATAATCTCTAGTGTTTGCTATGTACTCAAATGTATGGCTTTGGCTCTGTTAATAAATTTTATTTTATTTTTTTAAAGAATGGAAGTAGGTAGTGAGCATGGGATTTTTGTACAAAAGAAAAAAATAAAAAATAAAAAAAAAATAAATAGAAATGAATAAAACAAAAAGGAAAAATAAAAATAAAAAAACATCATCAGATAGTTGTTATTACACCAACTGTTAGTCTAACTCTTTAGGTTTGTTTTTAACTTCTTCAGTGGTGTATACAGCACAACCACTACTATGAGGAGACAACTGCATTCTAAATCCAATATTCTCTAGTGCTTGCTAAGTACTCAAAGTTATGGAATTAGCTCTAGTACCAATTTTATTTTATTTATTTTTTTAAAGAAGGGAAGTAGGTAATAGACAGGAGACTCGAACTCGAGACCTCCTGATGAGCATGGGATTTTTGCACTACACAACTCACCAACTTCATCAGACAGTTGTTTTTTGACAGGTTCAAAAACAGAAGCAAAAGAAAAAAAATAAAAAGTAAAAATTAAAATTTAAAAATAAAAGAAATAAAAAAAATAAAACCAATAAATAAAAATAACTTCGTAGGATAGTTGTTGTTCTCTAAAATGGTGTATCCACCACAACCACAACTACGAGGAGACAACGACATTCAAAGTCAAATAATCTACATTGTTTACTAAGTATTCGAACTTATGGCTTTCGCTTTGATATTAATTTTTTTTTAGCGGAGGGAAGTATATAAAAGCAAGGACACTCGAACTCAAAAGCCATCTTGTGAGCATGGGATTTTTACACACCACAGCTAACAACTTCACTAGACAGTTTTTTTTTTTATAGGTTCAAAAATAGTAGCAAAGAAAAAATATAAAAATAAAAAGTAAAAAAACATATAAAAAATATAATAAATAATAAATAATAAATTAAAAAATAAAACTAAAAATAATAAAAATAACTTCGTCGGACAATTGTTGTGCTCTAATACCAATTGTTAGTCTAACTCTTTAGGTTTTCTTTAACCTCTTCAATGGTGTATACACCACAACCATAACTACGAGGAGACAACTGTATTCTATGTCCAATAATCTCTTGTGGGTTCTAAGTACTCAAACTTATGGCTTTGACTTTGAGACTAATTTTTTATCTTTTTTTTTTAACGAAGGGAATTAAGTAACAGACAGGAGACTCGAACTCGAGACCACCAAGTTAGCATGGAATTTTTGCAAACCACAACTCACCAACTTCATCAGATAGTTTTTTTTAATAGGTTTAAAAATAGAAGCAAAAGAAAAAAAATGAAAATTTAAATTTAAAAAAATAAAAAAATAAAAAATAAAAATAATAAAAATAAAACAAATAAAAAAATAAATAAAAATAACATTACAAGACAGTTGTTCACTGAAGTGGTGTATCCACCATAACCACAACTACGAGGAGATGACGACATTCAAAGTCCAATAATCAATAGTGTTTACTAAGTATTCTAACTTATGGCTTTCGCTCAGATACCATCTTTTTTTTTCAGCGGAGGGAAGTATGTGGAAGCAAGGACACTGGAACTCAAGGCGTCCTTATGAGTATGGGATTTTTGCACCCCATAACTCACTAACTTCATCAGCCAATTTTTTTTTGACAGGTTTAAAAATAATAGCAAAAGAAAATATATATATATATATATATATAAATATAAAAAAATAAAAATAAAAATAACTTCGAAGGACGGTTGTTGTTCTCTAATACCAATTAATAGTTCAACTCATGAGATTTTTATTAACCTCTTCAATGGTGCATAGGAGGGAAGTAGGTAACAGTAAGGAGATCGAACTCGAGTCCTCTTGGTGAACATGGGATTTTTATACACCACAACTCACTAACTTTGCAAGACAGATTTTTTTTAATGTTATTTTATTTTATAGGTTTAAAAATAGCAAAAGAGAAGATAAAAAAAAAGTGAAACAATTTAATAAAAATAACTTCGCCAGACAGTTCTCTAAAATGGTGTATACACCACAACTACAACTACGAGAAGACAATGACATTCAAAGTCCAATAATCTATAGTATTTGTTAAGTATTCAAACTTATGGCTTTGGCTCTAATACCAAAATTTTTTTTAACGGGGGGAAGTAAGTAACAGCCAAGAGACTCGATCTCAAGACCACCTGGTGAGCATGGGATTTTTGCACACCACAGCTTACAAACTTCACTAGAAAGTTTTTTTTTCTAATGTTATTTTATTTTATAGGTTTAAAAATAACAGCAAAAGAGAAAATGAAAAAAAAAAGTAAAACAATTTAATAAAATATAACTTTGCCAGACAGTTATTGTTCTCTGAAATGGTGTATACACCACAACCACAACTACAAGGAGACAATGGCATTCTAAGTCCAATAATTTCTAGTGTTTGTCCAATAATCTCTAGTGTTTGTCCAATAATCTCTAGTGTTTGCTAAGTACTCAAACTTATGGCTTTAGCTCTGATAAATTTTTTTTTAATGGAGGGCACTATGTCACAGACAGGAGACTCGAACTTGAGACCTCTTGGTGAGCATGGGGTATTTGCAAACCACAGCTCACCAACTTTGTCAGAATTTTTTTTATAGGTTTAAACATAAACCAAAAAAATAAAAAATAAAAAGTAAAAATAAAATTTTAAAAATAAAAATTTTAAAAAAATAATACAAATAAATAAAAATAACTTCGTAAGACTATTGTTGTCCTCTGATATCAATTGTTGGTCTAATTCTTTAGGTTTTTTTTAACCTCTTCAGTGGTGTATACACCACAACCACAACTATGAGGGGGTAACGGTATTCTAAGTCCAATCTATACTGTTTGCTAAGTACTTAAACTTATGGCTTTGGCTCTGTTAATAAATTTTATTTTATTCTAATAGAGGGAAGTAGGTAGTGAGCATGGGATTTTTGCACACCACTGCTTACCAACTTCGCTTGAAAATTTTTTTTAATAGGTTTAAAAATAGCGGCAAAAGAAAAAGATAAAAATAAAAATATAAAAATAAAAAGTAAAAATTAAATTTTAAAAAATATAATAGATAAATTTAAAAATAAAAAATAAAACATATAAATAAAAATAAATTCTCAGGATAATTTTTGTTTTCTGATACCAAGTGTTAGTCTAGCTCTTTAGGCTTTTGCACCACACAGCTCACCAACTTCGGCAGGAATTTTTTTTTTCATAGGTTTAAAAAACCTACAAAAGAAAACATGTAAAATATAAAAAATTAAACTTAAAATAAAAAATAAAAAATAGAAATAAATAAAATAAAAATAAAATAAAAAATAAAAAAATAAAGCAAAAAAATAAAAATAACTTCAATAGACAGTTGTTGTTCTTTAACACCAATTGTTAGTCTAACTCCTTAGGTTTTTTTTTCACCTCTTTAGTGGTGTATACACCACAGCCACAATTATGAGGAGACAACTGCATTCTAAGTCCAATAATCTCTAGGGTTTACTAAGTACTTAAACTTATGACTTTGACTCTATTACCAATTTATTTATTTTTTAACAGAAGGAAGTAGGTAACAATAAGGAGACTCGAACTCGAGTCCTCCTAGTAAACATGGGATTTTTGCACACCTCAGCTTTACCAAATTCCTTAGATAGTTTTTTTTTTTCCATGTTATTTTATTTTATAGGTTTAAAAGTAACAACAAAAGAAAAAATGAAAAAAAAAGTAAAACAATTTAATAAAAATAACTTCTTCGAATAGTTGTTATCTGAAATGGTGCATACACCACAACCACTATGAGACATTCAAAGTCCAATAATTTATAGTATTTGCTAAGTACTCAAACTTATGGCTTTGGCTCTGATGCCAAATATATATATATATATATATATATTTAACAGATGGTGAGTATGGGATTTTTACACACCATAGCTCACAAAAATAAAAAATAATTAAAATAACTTCGACAGACAGTTGTTGTAGTCTGATACCAATTGTTTGTCTAACTCTTTAGGTTTTCCTTAACTTCTTCAATGATGTAGACACCACAACCACAACCACGAGAAGATAATTGTTAGTCTAATAATCTCTTATGTTTGCTAATTACTCAAACTTATGGCTTTGACTCTGATACCAATTTTTTTTAACGAATGGAATTAGATAATAGACAGGAGATTCAAACTCTAAACCTCCTGATAAGCATGGGATTTTTTTTCATGCCACTGCTCACTAACTTCGTCAGACAGATTTTTTTTTGATCGGTTTAAAAATAGAGGCAAAATAAAATAAAATTAAAAATTATTGTAAAAAAAGTAAAAAAAATAAAAATAAAAATAAAAATAAAACAAATTAATAAAAATAACTTTGCAGGAGAATGGTTGTTCTCTGGTACCAATTGTTAATTTAACTATAGGATTTTTTTTCACCTCTTCAATGGTATGTACACCACAACCATAGCTACAAGGAGACAACAGCATTCTAAGTCAAATAATCTCTGGTGTTTGCTAAGTACTCAAACTTATGGCTTTGGCTCTGATACAATTTTTTTTAATGGAGGGAACTAGGTTACAGACAGGAGACTCGAACTCGAGACTTCCTGGTGAGCATGGGATTTTTCCATTCCACAGCTCACCAACTTTGTTAGATAGTTTTTTTTTCTTGATAGGTTTAAAAATAGAAGCAAAAGAAAAAAATGGAAGTAAAAATTAAAATAAATTAAATAAAAATAAAAAGTAGAACAAATAAATAAAAATAACTTTGTTGGACAGTTATTGTTCTCTGAAATGGTATATACACCACAACCACAATTACAAGGAGACAACGACATTCTTAGTCCAATAATTTCTAGTGTTTGTTAAGTACTCAAACTTATGGCTTTGGCTCTGATACATTTTTTTTTTTAATGGAGAGAACTAGGTAACATAAAGGAGACTCGAACTTAAGACCTCTAGGTGAGCATGGGGTTTTTACAAACCATAGCTCACCAACTTCGTTAAACAATTTTTTTTTGGACAGTTTTAAAAATAGAAGCAGAAGAAAGAAATAAAAATTAAGTGTAAAATTAAAATTAAAAAAAAAAAAAAAAAACAAATAAATAAAAATGACTTTGCAAGACAGTTATTATCCTTTGATACCAATTATTAGTCTAACTCTTTAGGTTTTTTTTTTAATCTCTTCAGTTCTGTGTACACCCGAACCACAACTATGAGGGGACAATGGCATTCTAAGTCCAATAATCTTTAGTGTTTGCTAAGTACTCAAACTTATGGCTTTTGCTTTGTTAACAAATTTTTTTTAACTGAGGGAAGTAGGTAGTGAGTATGGGATTTTTGCACACAACAGCTTACCAACATTGCCAGACAATTTTTTTAATAGGTTTAAAAATAGCAGCAAAAGAAAAAAAATATAAAAATAAAATGTAAAAATTTAAAAAATAAAATTAATAAAAATAACTTTGTAGGACAGTTGTTATTCTCTAATAATAATTGTTATTCTAACTCTTTAGGTTTTTTCACCCCACAGCTTCCCAACTTCACTAGGCAATTTTTTTTATAAGTTTAAAAATAGCTACAAAAGAAAAAAAATATAAATATAAAAAAATAAAATAAAAAATAAAAAAATAGAAATAAATAAAATAACAATAAAAAATAATAAAAAAACTTCATTGGACAGTTGTTGTTCTTTAACACCAATTGTTAGTCTAATTCTTTAGGCTCGTTTTTAACCCCTTCAGTGATGTATACAGCATAGCCACAACTACAAGGCGACAACTGCATTCTAAATCCAATATTCTCTAGTGCTTGCTAAGTATTTAAACTTATGACTTTGGCTTTAATACCTATTTTATTTTATTTTATTTTTTTAACGAAGAGAAGTAGGTAACAGGTAGGTGACTCGAACTCGAGACCTCCTGGTGAGCATGAAATTTTTGCACTCCACAACTCACCAACTTCATGAGACAGTCTTTTTTTTTTACAGGTAAAAAAATAGAAGCAAAAAAACAAATGAAAAATAAAAATTAAAATTTTAAAATAAATAAATAAATAAATAAAACCAATAGATAAAAATAACTTCGTAGGATAGTTTTCGGTCTCTGACATCAATTGTTAGCCTAACTCTTTAGTTTTTGCACTCCACAGGTCACCAACTATGCAAAGAATTTTTTTTTTATAAAATAAAAAATAGATATAAAAGAAAAAAATATAAAACATTAAAAAATTTAAATTAAAAAACTTAAAAAAAAATAAAAATAAAAAAACTTCTTCGGACAATTGTTGTTCTTTAACACCAATTGTTAGTCTAACTCTTTAGGTATGTTTTTAAGCTCTTCAGTGGTGTATACACCACAACCACAACTACAAGGAGCCAACTACATTCTAAGTCCAATAATCTCTAGGGTTTACTAAGTACTCAAACTTATGGCTTTGGCTCTGATACCAAATATTTTTTTTTAATGGAGAGAAGTAAGTAACAGCCAAGAGACTTGATCTCAAGACCTCCTGGTGAGCATGAGATTTTTGTACACCACAGCTCACAAACTTCACTAAACAGTTTTTTTTATAGGTTTAAAAATAGTAGGAAAGAAAAAATATAAAAATAAAAAGTGAAAAACATATAAAGACCAAAATAAAAAATAAAAAACTAAAAACTAAATAATTAAATAATAAATTTAAAAATAAAAATCAATTTTGAAAAAATATAATAAAAATACCTTCGTTGGACATTTATGCTCTGATACCAATTATAGTCTAACTCTTTAGGTTTTCTTTAACCTCTTCAATGGTGTATACACCACAATCACAACTATAAGGAAACAACAGTATTCTAAGTTGAATAATCTCTTGTGTTCGCTAAATACTCAAACTTATGGCTTTGACTCTGATACTAATTTTTTTTTTAATTAAAGAAATGAATTAGGTAACAGACATGAGACTCAAACTCGAGACCTCCTGGTGAGCATGGGATTTTTGCAAACCATAACTTAGCAACTTTGTCAGACACTTTTTTTTTGACAGGTTTAAAAATAGAGGCAAAAGAAAAAAAAATTGAAAATAAAAGTAAAAATCAAAATTTTAAAAAATAAAATAAATAAAAATAATGAAAATAAAAAATAAAACAAATAAATAAAGATAACATTGCAGCACAGTTGTTGTTCACTGAAATGGTGTATCCACCACAACCACAACTACGAGGAGACGACAACATTCAAAGTCCAATAATTTATAATGTTTACTAAGTACTCGAACTTATGGCTTTCGCTTTGATACCATTTTTTTTTTTAGTGGAGGGAAAAAATCCCATGGCTTCAGTGACAGTTGTTGTTCATTGAAGTATGTGGAAGCAAGGACACTCGAACTCAAGGCCTCCTTGTGAACATGAGATTTTTACACCCCACAACTCCCTAACTTCGTCAACTAGTTTTTTTTTTTAGAAGTTTAAAAATAATAACAAAAGAAAAAAAATATATAAAAATATAAAAAATTAAATATAAAAATAACTTGGACAGTTCTTGTTTTTTGATATCAATTAATAGTCCAACTCATGAGGTTTTTTTTAACCTCTTCAATGATGTATAGGAGGGAAGTAGGTAACAGTAAGGAGATCGATCTCGAGTCCTCTTGGAGAACATGGGATTTTTGCATACCACAGCTCACCAACTTCGCAAGATAGCTTTTTTTTATTAATGTTATTTTATTTTATAGGTTTAAAAATAGAAAACGAAAAAAATGAAAAAATAAAAAAATTAAAACAATTTAATAAAAATAACTTCGTTGGCTAGTTGTTGTTCTCTGAAATGGTGTATACACCACAACCACAACTATGACAAGACATCGACATTCAAAGTCCAATAATCTATAGTATTTGCTAAGTATTCAAACTAATGGCTTTGGCTCTGATACCAAAATTTTTTTTAATAGGGGGAAGTAGGTAATAGCCTAGAGACTCGATATCGAGACCACCTAGTGAGCATGGGAATTTTGCACACCACAGCTCAAACTTCACTAGACAGTTTTTCTTAATGTTATTTTATTTTATAGGTTTAAAAATAGTAGCAAAAGAAAAAATGAAAAAAAAAGTAAAAAATTTAATAAAAATAACTTCGCTGGGAAGTTGTTACCTGAAATGGTGTATACACCACAACCACAACAACGAGGAGACAACAACATTCAAAGTCCAATAATCTATAGTATTTGCTAAGTATTCAAAGTTATGGCTTTGGATCTGATACCAAATATATATTTTTTTTTACGGAGGGTAGGTAAAAGCCAAGAGACTCAATGTCGAGACCTTCTAGTGAGCCTGGGATTTTTGCACACCACAACTCACAAACTTCACTAGACAGTTTTTTTATAGGTTTAAAACTAATAGAAATATATATATATATATATATATATAAATAAAAAGTGAAAAACATATAAAAACTAAAAAGTAAATAATTAAATAATAAAAATAACTTCATTAGACAGTTGTTATGCTCTGATACCAATCGTTAGTTTAACTCATTAGGTTTTCTTTAACCTCTTCAATGGTGTATACACCACAAACACAACTACAATGAGACAATAGCATTCTAAGTAGAATAATCTCTTGTGTTTGCTAAGTACTCAAACTTATGGCTTTGACGCTAATACTAATTTTTTTTTCTTTTTTTAAATGAACTAAATTAGGTAACAGACAGGAGACTCGAACTTGAGACCTTCTGGTGAGCATGGAATTTTTGCAAACCACACAACTCACCAACTTCTTTAGACAGGTTTTTTTATTTTATTTTTTTTGTAGGTTTAAAAATAATAGCAAAAGAAAATATATATATATATATAAAAATAAAATAAATAAAAAGTAAAAATCAAAATTTAAAAATAAAAAAATAAAAAAAATAAAAGCAATAAATAAAAATAACTTCGTAGGACAATTGTTGTTCTCTGAAATGGTGTATCCACCACAACCACAATTACGAGGAGACAACGACATTCAAAGTCCAATAATCTATAGTGTTTACTAAGTACTCAAACTTATGGCTTTCGCTCTGATACCTATTTTTTTTTTTAGCGGAGGGAAGTATGTAAAAGCAAGGACACTCAAACTCATAGGCCTCCGGGAGAGCATGGGATTTTTGCACACCACAGCTCACAAACTTCACTAGGCAGTTTTTTTTTTATAGGTTTAAAAATAGCAGCAAAGAAAAAATATAAAAATAAAAAGTGAAAAGCATATAAAAACTAAAATAAAAAAATAAAAAACTTAAAAAGAAATAATTAAATAATAAATTTAAAAAATAAAAATAATCAAAATAACTTCATCGGACAATTGTTGTGCTTTGATACCAATTGTTAGTCTAACTCTTTAAGTTTTCTTTAATCTCTTCAATGGTGTATACACCATAACCACAACTACGAGGAGACAACGGAAATCTGAGTCCAATAATCAATCTCTTGTGTTTGCTAAGTACTCAAACTTATGTCTTTGACTCTGATACTAATTTTTTTAATAAAGGGAATTAGGTAACAGAGAGGAGACTCCAACCCGAGACCTCCTGGTGAGCATGGATTTTTTCCAAACCACAACTCACCAACTTCGTCAGATATTTTTTTTTTGACAGGTTTAAAAATAGAAGCAAAAGAAATTTTTTTTAAATCAAAATAAAAAATTTAAATTTTAAAAAATAAAATAAATAAAAATAAAAATAAATCAAATAAATAAAAATAACTTTGTCGGATAGTTGTTGTTCACTAAAACGATGTACTCACCACAACCACAACTATGAGGAGACAATGATATTCAAAGTCCAATAATCTATAGTGTTACTAAGTACTCAAACTTATGGCTTTGACTCTGACATAATTTTTATTTTAGCGGAAGTAGGTAAAAGCAAACACACTCGAACTCGAGACCTCCTACTGAGCATTGGATTTTTGCACACCATAGCTCACCAACGTCGTTAGACAAATATTTTTTGACCGGTCTAAAAGTAACAGCAAAAGGACAAAAAATATATACAAAAA
>NW_024868486.1:155476-175490 GCF_013358625.1 Macadamia integrifolia
CTCTAGTGTTTGCTAAGTACTCAAACTTATGGCTTTGGCTCTATTAACAAATTTTATTTTATTTTCTTAACGGAGTGAAGTAGATAGTGAGCATGGTATTTTTGCACACCACAGCTTACCAACATCGCCAGACAATTTTTTTAAAAGGTTTAAAAATAGCAGCAAAAAAAAAAAAAGTATAAAAATAAAAAGTAAAATTAAAAATTAAAAAAATGTCTTCGCAGGACAGTTGTTGTTCTCTGATACCAATTGTTAATCTAGCTCTTTAGGTTTTTGCACCTCACAGCTCACCAACTTCTCCAAGCAAATTATTTTTCTTATAAGTTTTAAAATATCTACAAAAGAAAAAAAATATAAAATATAAAAAATTAAAAAATTAAAATAAATTGAAAGAAATAAAACAAAAATAAGAAATAAAAAAAGACTTCATCGGATAGTTGTTCTTCTTTAACACCAATTGTTAGTCTAACTCTTTAGGTTTATTTTTAACCTCTTCAATGGTGTATACAGCCTAACCACAACTACGAGGAGACAACTTCATTCTAAATCCAATATTCTTTAGTGTTTGCTAAGTACTCAAACTTATGGCGTTGGCTCTAATACCTATTTTATTTTATTTTTTTTTTAGCGAAGGGAAGTACGTAACAGATAGGAGACACGAACTCGAGACCTCCCGGTGAGCATGGGATTTTTGCACTCCATAACTCACCAACTTCAACTTCGTCAAACAGTTTTTTTTGACAAGATAAAAAACAGAAGCAAAAGAAATAAAAATAAAAGTAAAAACTAAAATTTTAAAAAATAATAATTAAAATAAAAAATAAAACAAATAAATAAAAATAAATTTGCATGACAGTGGTTGTTCTCTGATACTAATTGTTAATTTAACTCTATAGGTTTTTTTCACCTCTTCAATGGTGTGTACACCACAACCACAACTACAAGGAGACAACGGCATTCTAAGTCCAATAATCTCTAGTATTTGTCTAATAATCTCTAGTGTTCGTTAAGTACTTAAACTTATGAATTTGGCTCTGATACAATTTTTTCTCACAGAGGGAACTAGGTAACAGACAGGAGACTCGAACTCGAGACCTCCTAGTGAACATGTGATTTTTCCATTCCACAGCTCACCAACTTTGTTAGGAAGTTTTTTTCTTAAAAGGTTTAAAAATAAAATCAAAAGAAAAAAAATAAAAATAAAAATAAAAATAATAAAAATAAAAAGTAAAACAAATAAATAAAAATAACTTCGTTGAACAGTTGTTGTTCTTTGAAATGGTGTATACACTACAACCACAACTACAAGGAGACAATAGCAGTCTAAGTCCAATAATTTCTATTGTCTGTCCAATAATCTCTAGTGTTTGCCAAGTACTCAAACTTATGGCTTTGGCTTTGTTACAATTTTTTTTAACGGAGGGAACTGGGTAAGAGACAGGAGACTCTAAGTTAAGACCTATAGGTGAGCATGGGGTTTTCGCAAACCACAGCTCACCAACTTCGTTAGACAGTTTTTTTTTGGACAAGTTTAAAAATAGATGCAAAAGAAAAAAAAATTAAAAGTAAAATTAAAAATAAATAAATAAAAATAAATAAATAAAACAAATAAATAAAAATAACTTCGTTGGATAGTTATTTTCCTTTAATGCAAATTGTTCATCTAGCTCTTTAAGTTTTTTTTTAACCTCTTCAGTGGTGTATACACCAGAACCACAACTATGAGGGGACAATGGCATTCTAAGTCCAATAATTTCTAGTGTTTGCTAAGTACTCAAACTTATGGCTTTGGCTCTATTAACAAATTTTATTTTATTTTCTTAATGGAGTGAAGTAGATAGTGAGCATGGGATTTTTGCACACCACAGCTTACCAACATCGCCAGACAATTTTTTTAATAGGTTTAAAAGTTGCGGCAAAAAAAAAAAAGTATAAAAATAAAAAGTAAAATAAAAAATTAAAAAAATGTCTTCGCAGGACAGTTGTTGTTCTCTGATACCAATTGTTAATCTAACTCTTTAGGTTTTTGCACCTCACAGCTCACCAACTTCTCTAAGCAAATTATTTTTTTTATAAGTTTTAAAATATCTACAAAAGAAAAAAAATATAAATATAAAAAATTAAAAAATTAAAATAAATTGAAAGAAATAAAACAAAAATAAAAAATAAAAAAATAAAAAAAGACTTCATCGGACAGTTGTTGTTCTTTAACACCAATTGTTAGTCTAACTCTTTAGGTTTGTTTTTAACCTCTTCAATGGTGTATACAGCCCAACCACAACTACGAGGAGACAACTTCATTCTAAATCCAATATTCTTTAGTGTTTGCTAAGTACTCAAACTTATGGCGTTGGCTCTAATACTTATTTTATTTTATTTGTTTTTTATCGAAGGGAAATAGGTAACAGATAGGAGACACGAAATCGAGACCTCTCGGTGAGCATGGGATTTTTGCACTCCATAACTCACCAACATCAACTTCGTCAAACAGTTTTTTTTTGATAGGATAAAAAACAGAAGCAAAAGAAATAAAAATAAAAGTAAAAAATAAAACTTTAAAAATAATAATAAAAATAAAAAATAAAACAAATAAATAAAAATAAATTTGCACGACAGTGGTTGTTCTCTGATACTAATTGTTAATTTAACTCTATAGGTTTTTTTTTCACCTCTTCAATGGTGTGTACACCACAACCACAACTACAAGGAGACAACGGCATTCTAAGTCCAATAATCTCTAGTGTTTGTCTAATAATCTCTAGTGTTTGTTAAGTACTCAAACTTTTGAATTTGGCTCTGATACAATTTTTTCTCACAGAGGGAACTAGGTAACAGACAAGAGACTCGAACTCGAGACCTCCTAGTGAACATGTGATTTTTCCATTCCACAGCTCACCAACTTTGTTAGGAAGTTTTTTTCTTAAAAGGTTTAAAAGTAAAAGCAAAAGAAAAAAAATAAAAATAAAAATAAAAATAATAAAAATAAAAAGTAAAACAAATAAATAAAAATAACTTCGTTGAACAGTTGTTGTTCTTTGAAATGGTGTATACACTACAACCACAGCTACAAGGAGACAATAGCAGTCTAAGTCCAATAATTTCTAGTGTTTGTCCAATAATCTCTAGTGTTTGCTAAGTACTGAAACTTATGGCTTTGGCTTTGTTACAATTTTTTTTAACGGAGGGAACTAGGTAAGAGACAAGAGACTCGAAGTTAAGACCTGTAGGTGAGCATGGGGTTTTCGCAAACCACAGCTCCCCAACTTCGTTAGACAGTTTTTTTTTGGACAAGTTTAAAAATAGATGCAAATGAAAAAAAAAATTAAAAGTAAAATTAAAAATAAATCAGTAAAAATAAATAAATAAAACAAATGAATAAAAATAACTTCGTAAGACAGTTATTGTCCTCTAATGCAAATTGTTCATCTAGCTCTTTAAGTTTTTTTTTAACCTCATCAGTGATGTATACACCACAACCACAACTATGAGGGGACAATGGAATTCTAAGTCCAATAATCTCTAGTGTTTGCTAAGTACTCAAACTTATGGATTTGGCTCTATTAACAAATTTTATTTTATTTTCTTAATGGAGTGAAGTAGATAGTGAGCATGGGATTTTTGCACACCACAGCTTACCAACATCGCCAGACAATTTTTTTAATAGGTTTAAAAATAGCGGCAAAAAAAAAAAAGTATAAAAATAAAAATTAAAATAAAAAATTAAAAAAATGTCTTCGCAGGACAGTTGTTGTTCTCTGATACCAATTGTTAATCTAACTCTTTAGGTTTTTGCACCTCACAGCTCACCAACTTCTCTAAGCAAATTATTTTTTTTATAAGTTTTAAAATATCTACAAAAGAAAAAAAATATAAATATAAAAAATTAAAAAATTAAAATAAATTGAAAGAAATAAAACAAAAATAAAGAATAAAAAAATAAAAAAATACTTCATCGGACAGTTGTTGTTCTTTAACACCAATTGTTAGTCTAACTCTTTAGGTTTGTTTTTAACCTCTTCAATGGTGTATACAGCCCAACCACAACTACGAGGAGACAACTTCATTCTAAATCTAATATTCTTTAGTGTTTGCTAAGTACTCAAACTTATGGCGTTGGCTCTAATACCTATTTTATTTTATTTGTTTTTTATCGAAGGGAAGTAGGTAACAGATAGGAGACACGAAATCGAGACCTCCCGGTGAGCATGGGATTTTTGCACTCCATAACTCACCAACTTCAACTTCTTCAAACAGTTTTTTTTGATAGGATAAAAAACAGAAGCAAAAGAAATAAAAATAAAAGTAAAAACTAAAACTTTAAAAATAATAATAAAAATAAAAAATAAAACAAATAAATAAAAATAAATTTGTATGACAGTGGTTGTTCTCTGATACTAATTGTTAATTTAAATCTATAGGTTTTTTTTTCACCTCTTCAATGGTGTGTACACCACAACCACAACCACAACTACAAGGAGACAACGGCATTCTAAGTCCAATAATCTCTAGTCTTTGTCTAATAATCTCTAGTGTTTGTTAAGTACTCAAACTTATGAATTTGGCTCTGATACAATTTTTTCTCACAGAGGGAACTAGGTAACAGACAGGAGACTCGAACTCGAGACCTCCTAGTGAACATGTGATTTTTCCATTCCACAGCTCACCAACTTTGTTAGGAAGTTTTTTTCTTAAAAGGTTTAAAAATAAAAGCAAAAGAAGAAAAATAAAAATAAAAATAAAAATAATAAAAATAAAAAGTAAAACAAAAAAATAAAAATAACTTCGTTGAACAGTTGTTGTTCTCTGAAATGGTGTATACACTACAACCACAACTACAAGGAGACAATAGCAGTCTAAGTCCAATAATTTCTAGTGTTTGTCCAATAATCTCTAGTGTTTGCTAAGTACTGAAACTTATGGCTTTGGATTTGTTACAATTTTTTTTAACGGAGGGAACTAGGTAAGAGACAGGAGAGTCGAAGTTAAGACCCGTTGGTGAGCATGGGGTTTTCGCAAACCACAGCTCACCAACTTCGTTAGACAGTTTTTTTTGGGACAAGTTTAAAAATAGATGCAAAAGAAAAATAAATTAAAAGTAAAATTAAAAATAAATAAATAAAAATAAATAAATAAAACAAATAAATAAAAATAACTTCGTTGGACAGTTAATTTCCTCTAATGCAAATTGTTCATCTAGCTCTTCAAGTTTTTTTTTAACCTCTTCAGTGGTGTATACACCACAACCACAACTATGAGGGGACAATGGCATTCTAAGTCCAATAATCTCTAGTGTTTGCTAAGTACTCAAACTTATGGCTTTGGCTCTATTAACAAATTTTATTTTATTTTCTTAACGGAGTGAAGTAGATAGTGAGCATGGGATTTTTGCACACCACAGCTTACCAACATCGCCAGACAATTTTTTTAATAGGTTTAAAAATAGCAGAAAAAAAAAAAAAAGCATAAAAATAAAAAGTAAAATGAAAAATTAAAAAATGTCTTCGCAGGACAGTTGTTGTTCTCTGATACCAATTGCTAATCTAACTCTTTATGTTTTTGCACCTCACAGCTCACCAACTTCTCCAAGCAAATTATTTTTTTTATAAGTTTTAAAATATCTACAAAAGAAAAAAAATATAAAATATAAAAAATTAAAAAATTAAAATAAATTGAAAGAAATAAAACAAAAATAAAAAATAAAAAAATAAAAAAAGACTTCATCGGACAGTTGTTGTTCTTTAACACCAATTGTTAGTCTAACTCTTTAGGTTTGTTTTTAACCTCTTCAATGGTGTATACAGCCCAACCACAACTACGAGGAGACAACTTCATTCTAAATCCAATATTCTTTAGTGTTTGCTAAGTACTCAAACTTATGGCGTTAGCTCTATTACCTATTTTATTTTAATTTTTTTTTAGCGAAGGGAAGTAGGTAACAGATAGGAGACACGAACTCGAGACCTCCTGGTGAGCATGGGATTTTTGCACTCCATAACTCACCAACTTCAACTTCGTCAAACAGTTTTTTTTGACAGGATAAAAAACAGAAGCAAAAGAAAAAAAAATAAAAAGTAAAAATTAAAATTTAAAAAAAAAATAAATAAAAATAAAACATAAAACTAATAAATAAAAATAACTTCGTAGGACAGTTGTTGTTCTCTGAAATGCTGTATCCACTACAACCACAACTACAACGACGAGGAGACAACGATATTCAAAGTCCAATAATCTATAGTGTTTACTATATACTCGAACTTATGTCTTTCAATCTGATACAATTTTTTTTTTTTAGCAAAGGGAAGTATGTAAAAGCAAGGACACTCGAACTCAAAGGCCTCCTTGTGAGCGTAGGAATTTTGCACACCACAGCTCACAAACTTCACCAGATAGTTTTTTTAATAGGTTTAAAAATAGAAGCAAAGAAAAAAATATCAAAATAAAAAGTGAAAAAAATATAAAAACTAAATTAAAAAAAACTAAAAAATAAATAATTAAGGTTTAGGGTCTAGGGTTTAAGGTTTTGGGATTAAGGTTTAGGGTTTGGGGTTTAGGGTCGTGTGTTTAGAGTTTGAGATTTAGGGTTTTGGGATTAGGGTTCTAGTGTTTGGGGTTTAGGGTCTAGGTTTAAGTATTAGGGATTTGGGTTTTGGGTATAGGGTCAAGGGTCTAGGGTCTAGGGTTTACAGATTGGGGTTAACGGTTTTGGGTGTAGGGTTTAGGGTTTTCGGGTTAGGGTTTAGGGAGTACGGTTTGAGATATAGGCTTTGGGCTTTAAGGTTTAGGGTTTTGGGATAAGGTTTTGGAGTTTAGGCTTGAAGGTTTAGTGTGTAGGGTTTACGGTTTACGATTTAGGGTCTACGGATTAGGATTTAGGGTTTGGGGTTTTGGACTTAGGGTAAATGGTTTAGGTTCAAGGGTTTAGGGCTTGAGGTTTCAGATTTAGGATTTAGGGTTTAGGGTTAAGGAGGTATTAAGGTTTAGGGTTTACGGTTTAGAGTCAAGGGTTTAGGGTTTAGAGTTTAAGGTTTAGGGTTTAGAGTTTAAGATTTAGGTTTTATCGTTCTGGGTTTTAGGCTACTATGGTTTTGGTGTAAGTTTTTGGGTTTTGGGCCTTAGGGATTAGGGATTTAGGGTTTACGATTTAGGGCTTTCGGATTTATGGTTTAGGGTTTAGAATTTATGATGTAGGGTTTAGGGAATGAGTTTACGATTTAGGGTTTTAGGGTTTATGATTTAGGGTTTGGGGTTTAGGTTTTAGGGTTTAAGGTTTTAAGGTCTAGTGTTTAGGGTTTAGAGTCTAGGGTTTAGGGTTTAGGTTTTAGGGATTAGGGTTTAGGATTTAAGGTCTATGGTTTAGGGTTTAGGGTTTTAGTTTTAGGCTATGGGGATTAGGGATCAGGGCTTGGGTTTAGGGTTTAGGGTTTGGGGTCTAGGGTTTAGGGATTAGTGTCTTAGGGTTTAGGTTTTAAGGTTTAGGGTCTAGGGTATAGGGTTTAGGTTTCAGGGTAATGGTTTCGGATTTAAGGCTAGGGTTTAGGGTATAAGATTTAGGGTTCAGAGATTTAATCTCTAGGATTTAGGGAATAAGTTTTAGGGTTTTTGGATTAAGGTTTAGGGTTTAGGGTTTAGGGTATAGGGTTTAGGGTTTAGGTTTAGGGGTTTGTGGCTTTGGGATTAGGGTTTAGGGTTTAGGTTTTACAGCTTATGCTTTAGGGTTTTGGATTTAGTGTTTTGGGTTTAGGGTTTTGGATTTTGGGTAGAAGGTATAGAGTTTAGTGATTAGTGTTTTTGGTCTAAGGTTTATGGTTTGGGGTTTTGAGTTTCGGGTCTTGGGTTATGGGTTCGGGGTTTAGGGTTTACTGTTTTGTGTTTAGACTTTAGGGTTTAGGGTTTCTGTTGTAAGTGTTTTAGGTTTAAGGTTTAGTGTTTAGGGTTTAGCGTTCGGGGTTGAGGGTTTAGGGTTGAGGGTTTGGGATTTTGGGTCTGGGGTTTAGGGTTAAGGGTTTAGGGTTTAGTGTTTAGGGTTTAGGGTTAGGGCTTTTGGCTTTAGGTTTAAGGTTATTGTTTGGGATTTCAGGTCTCGGGTTTAGGGTTTTAGGCATTAGGGTTTAAGGTTTACTGTTTAAGGTTTGGTATAAGGTTTAGGGTTTTGGGTTTTGGCTTTATGGTTTAGGGATTCCCATTTAGGGTTTAGGGTATATGGTTTAGGATTTAGCATTTAGGGTTTAGGGTTTAGGGATTAAGGATTAGGGTTTAGATTAAGTGTTTATGGTTTAGGTTTTAGGGTTTAGGGTTTGGGGTTTTTGGTTTAAGTGTTTAGGGTTTTGGGGTTAGGGTTTAGGGTTTTGGTTTTAGGGTTTATGGTTTATGGTTTAGGGTTTAGGGTTTCGGGTTTAGTGTTTAGTGTTTAGGGTTTAGGGTTTAGGATTTGGGGTTTTCGATTTCGGATTAGGGTCTTGGGGTTGAGGGTTTAGGGTTTAGGGTTTAGAATTTAGGGTTCTGGGATTAGGGTCCTTGGGTTTTGAGTTTTGGCTTTAGGGTTTATGATTTAAGTTTAGGGTTTAGGGTTTAAGGTTTAGGGTACAAGGTCTACAGTTTAGGGTCTAGGGTTTACGGTTTAGTGTTTATGGTTTTGGGTTTAGGAATTTGCTGTTAGGATTTAGGGAGTAGGGGTTTAAGGTATGGGCTTTGGGCTTTAAGGTTTAGGGTTTAAGGTTTAGGATATGGGCTTTAGTCTTCTAGTTTTAGGCTTTAGTGTTTAAGGTTTAGTGTTAATGGTTTAGGGTTCCGGTTTTACGGTTTAGGGTTAGGGTTTAGAGTTAAGTGTTTTGGGTTTTGGGCTTACGATTTAGTGTTTGGGGTTAGTGTTTAGGGTTTTGGGTTTAGGGTTTAGGTTTAGGTTTAATGGTTAGGGTTTTGGGATTAGGGTTTAGGGTTTAGGATTTGGGGTTTAGGGTTTGGGGATTAGTGTCTTAGGGTTTAAGGTTTAGGGTTTGTGGTATAGGGTTTAGGTTTTAGGGATTAGGCCTTCTGATTTAAGGTCTAGCGTTTTGGGTTTAAGGTTTACGGTTTGGGATTTAGAATTTAGGGTTTTAGGATTTGGGTTTTGGGTTTAGGTTTCACGGTTTAGGGTTTGGGGTTTTGATAGTGATTTGGGTTTTGGGTTTTGGGTTTTGGGCTTAGGGTAAATGGTTAAAGCTCTAGGGTTTAGGGCTTGGGGTTTCGGATTTAGGGTTTAGGGTTTAGGGTTAAGGGTTTCGGGTTTAGGGTTTTGGGTTTAGGCTTTATGGTTTAGGGTTTGGTGTTCAAGGTTTTTGGTTTTGGTTTTAGGGTTAAGGGTTTGGGGTTAAGGGTTTAGGGTTTTGGTTTAGGGTTTAGGGTTTAGGGTTTGGGGTTTAAGGTTTAGGGTTTCTGCTTTAGGTATAGGGATTTAGGGCTTGTTGTTTTAGGTTAGGGGTCTAGGATCTCGGGTCTTGGGTTTAGGGTTTTAGGCTTTAGGGTCTATGGCTTGGGGTTTTAGGGTTTAGATTTAGGGATGGGTATAAGGTTTAGGGTTTAGGGTTTTGAGTTTATGGTTTAGGGATTAGCATTTAAGTTTATGGTTTCGGGCTTAGGTTATATGATTTAGGAATTAGGGTTTAAGGTTTACGGTTTTTTTTCTTTTTTTGATAAGTAAAAATATTATAACTCCACTATATGAATGTTTTGGTTTTAGGGTTTAGGGTATAGGGCTTTTGGGTTTAGAGTTTTGTTTTAGGGTGTCTAGGCTTAGGGATTTATGTTTATGGTTTAAGGTTATAGTAGGTTTCAGGTTGAGGGTATAGGGCACAGTGTTTTGGGTTTAGGGGTAATGGTTTAGGGTTTAGGGTTCAAAATTTAGGGTTTATTGTTTAGGGTTTCAAGTTTAGAGTTTTAGGTTTAGGGTTTAGAGTTTAGGGTCTAGGTTTTAGGGTGTTGGGTTTAAAGTTTAGTGTTTTGTGTTTTATGTATAGGCTTTAGGCAAGGTTTACGGTTTAAGGTTTAGGGTTTAGCGTTTAGGGGTTAGGGTTTACAGTCTAGGGTTTGGGGTTTAGGATTTAGGGTTTAGGGATTGGGGTTTAAGGTTTAGGGCTTAGGCTTTTGCGTTTAGGCTTTAGAGATTAGGGTTTTATGGTTTGGGGTTTAGGGTTTATGTTTTTAGGTTTAGTGTTTAGGCTTTAGGGTATAGGCTTTAGGCTATGAGGTTAAGGGTTTATGGTTTAGGGTTTAGGGTTATGGGTTTATTGTGTAGGGTTTAGGGTTTTGGGTATAGGCTCTAGGCTTTAAGGTTTAGGGTTTTGGGGTTTGGGGTTTAGGGTTTAGGGTTTAGGGTTTAGGGTTTAGGGTTTAGGGTTTAGGGTTTCAGGTTTAGGGTTTAGGGTTTAGGGTTTGGGTTTTAGTCTTTAGAGTTTATTGTTTAGGGTTCTGGGTTTATGGTTCTTGGGTTTGGGGTTTTGGCTTTAGGATTTATGGTTTAAGTTTACAGTTTAGGGTTTAGGGTACAGAGCTATGGTTTAGGGTCTAGGGTTTGCAAGTTTGGGTTTAGGGTTTTTCTATTAGGATTTAGGGAGTAGGGGTTTAAGGTATGTGCATTGGGCTTTAAGGTTTAGGGTTTAGAGTATGGGCTTCAGTATTCAAGGTTTAGGGTTTAGTGTTAGGATTTAGCTTTTAAGGTTTAGGGGCTAGGGATTACGTATAACGTTTATGGTTTAAGTTTTTAGGTTTAGGGTGTAGGTTAATGGTTTTGGGTTCAGGTTTTAGCATTTAGGGTTAGGGTTTAGGGTCTTGGGTTTATGGTTTTGTGTTTAGGGCTTAGGTTTTTGGGTTTTGTGTTTAGGGTTTAGGTTTAGGATTAGTGTTTAGGGATTATGATTGAGTGTTTTAGGTTTAGGGTTTAAGGATTAGGGTTTTAGGGTTTTGGGTTTAGGGGTTTTTGGGTTTAGGTTTTAGGGTTTATGTTCTTAGGGTTTAGTGTTTAGGGTTTAGGGTCTAGAATTTAGTGTTTAGGCTTTCGGGATTATGGTTTAGGATTTAAGGTCTACGGTTTAGGGTTTAGGGATTAAAGATTAGATTTTAGGGTTTGGGGTTTGGGGTTTGGGGTTTGTGGTTTGTGGTTTAGGATTTAGGGATTAGTGCCTTAGGGTTTAGGTTTTAAGGTTTAGGGTCTAGGGTATAGGGTTTAGGTTTCAGGGATTAGGGTTTAAGATTTAAGGTCTTGGGTTTAGGGTATAAGGTTTAGGGTTCAAGGTTTTAAGGTCTAGGATTTAGGGTATAAGATTTAGGGTTCAAGGTTTAGGGAATAAGGTTTAGGTTTTTGGGTTTAGGGATTAGGTTTTAGGGTTTAGGGTTTAGGGTTAGGGGTTTGTGGTTTAGGGTTTGTGGTTTAGGCTTTAGGGTTTTGGGATTATGGTTTAGGCTTAGGTTATATTGTTTAGGATTTAGGGTTTTGGGTTTAGTGTTTTGGGTTTAGGGTTTTGGATTTTGGGTAGAAGGTATAGGTTATAGTGATTAGGGTCTATGGTCTAAGGTTTAGGATTTGGGGTTTTAGGTTTCGGGTTTCGGGTTTAGGGTTGTGGGTTCAGGGTTTATGGTTTACTATTTTGTGTTTAAGTTTTAGGGTTTAGGGTTTTGGTGTTCTGGGTTTTAGGTTTAAGGTTTAGGGTTTAGGGTTTAGGGTTTAGGGTTTAGGGTTTTAGGGTTAAGGGTTTGGGGTTTTGGGTTTAAGGTTTATGGTTTATGGTTAGGGGTTTAAGGTTTAGGGTTTAGGGTTTAGGGTTTAGGGTTTAGGGTTTAGCGTTTAGGGTTTAGGGTTTAAAGCATCGGGTTTAGGGCTTCAGGTTTAAGGTTAGGGTATGGGATTTCAGGTCTCGGGTTTAGGGTTTTAGGCATTAGGGTCTATGGTTTATGGTTTTAGGGTTTAGATTTAGGGTTGGGAATAAGGTTTTGGGTTTAGGGTTTGGGTTTATGATTTAGGGATTAGCATTTAACGTTTAGGGTTAAGGGTTTCGGGTTTAGGGTCAGGGTTGAGGGTTTGGGGTTTAAGTTTGGGGTTTATGGTTTATGGGTTATGGTTTAGGGTTTTAGGGTTTAGGGTTTAGGGTATGGGCTTTAGACTTCAAACTCTAGCGTTTAGTGTTTAGGGCTTAGCGTTTAAGGTTTAGGGGCTTGGGATTACGTGTAGGGTTTATGGTTTAAGTTTTAATGTTTAGGGTTTCTGTTTATGGTTTAGGGTTCAGGTTTTAGAGTTTAGGATTAAGATTTAGGGTTAATGGTTTTGGGTTTTGGGTTTTGGGTTTAGGGTTTAGGATTAGTGTTGAGGGTTTATGGTTGAGTATTTTAGGTTCAATGTATAAGGATTAGGGTTT
Source organism: Macadamia integrifolia (assembly GCF_013358625.1). NCBI lineage: Eukaryota > Viridiplantae > Streptophyta > Magnoliopsida > Proteales > Proteaceae > Macadamia > Macadamia integrifolia. The sequence goes on from NW_024868486.1 coordinate 167,860, forward strand.
TAGGGTTTTGGGTTTAGGGATATGGTTTTTGGGTTTATGTTTCAGGAATTAGGGTTTCCTGTTTGGGGTTTAGGGTTTAGTGTTTGGGGTTTAGGTTTAAGGGTTTAAGGTTTTAAGGTTTAGTGTTTAGGGTTTAGGGTATAGGGTTTAGGGTTTAGGTTTTAGGGATTAGGGTTTAGGATTTAAGGTCTATGGTTTAGGGTTTAAGGTTTAGGCTTTGGGGATTAAGGTTTAGGATTTATGGTCTATGGTTTAGGGTTTAAGGTTTAGGCTCTGGGGATTAGGGATCAGGGTTTGGGTTTTGGGTTTAGGGTTTAGGGTTCGAGGTCTACGGTTTAGGGATTAGTGTCTTAGGGTTTAGGTTTTAAGGTTTAGGGTCTAGGGTATAGGGTTTAGGTTTCAGGGATAATGGTTTCGGATTTAAGGCTAGGGTTTAGGGTGTAAGATTTAGGGTTCAGAGATTTAAGCTATAGGATTTAGGGAATAAGTTTTAGGGTTTTGAGATTAAGGTTGAGGGTTTAGGGTATAGGATTTAGGTTTAGGGTTTTGTGGTTTTGGGATTAGGGTTTAGGGTTTAGGTTTTACAGCTTAGGCTTTAGGGTTTTGGATTTAGTGGTTTAGGATTAGGGTTTTGGATTTTGGGTAGAAGGTATAGAGTTTAGTGATTAGTGTTTTTTGTCTAACGTTTATGGTTTGGGGTTTTGAGTTTAGGGTCTTGGGTTATGGGTTCGGGGTTTGGGGTTTACTGTTTTGTGTTTAGGTTTAGGGTTTAGGGTTTCTATTGTAAATGTTTTAGGTTTAAGGTTTATGGTTTAGGGTTTAGGGTTAAGGGTTAAGGGTTAAGGGTTTGGGGTTTTGGGTTTTGGGTTTAAGGTTTGGGGTTTAGGGTTTGGGGTTTAAAGTTTAGGGTTTAGGGTTTAGAGTTTAGGGTTTAGGGTATAGGGCTTTAGGGCTTCAAGTTTAAGGCTAGGGTTTGGGATTTTGGGTCTCGGATTTAGGGTTTTAGGCAGTAGGGTTTACTATTTATGGTTTTAGGGTTTTGGTTTAAGGTTTGGTGTAAGGTTTAGGGTTTAGGGTTTGGGGTTTATGGTTTAGGGATTAGCATTTAGGGTTTTGGGTTTTGGCTTTTGTGTTTAGGGTATATGGTTTAGGATTTAGCGTTTAGGGTTTAGGGTTTAGGGTTTAGGGTTTAGGGATTAGGGTTTAGATTAGTGGTTTATGGTTTAGGTTTTAGGGTTTAGGGTTAGGGTTTAGGGTTTGGGGTTTTGGGTTTAGGGTTTTGGGATTAGGGTTTTTGGTTTAAGGTTTAGGGTTTTAGGGTTTAGGGTATGGGTTTTGGATTTTGGGATTAGGGTCTTGGAGTTTAGGGTTTAGGGTTTAGAGTTTAGGGCTACGGGTTTTGTGTGTAGGGTTTAGCACTTAGGGTTTAGGGTGTTGGGTATAGGCTATAGGCTTTAAAGTTTACGATTTAGTGTTTAGGGTTTAGGATTTAGGCTTTATGGTTAATGGTGTGGTGTTTAATCTTTAGAGTTTAGGGTATAGGGTTCTTAGATTAGGGTCTTTGGGTTTGGGGTTTTGGCTTTAAGGTTTATGGTTTAAGTTTACAGTTTAGGGTTTAGGATTTAGGGTACAAGGTTTGTAGTTTAGGGTCTAGAGTTTACGGTTTTGGGTTTAAGGTTTTGTTGTTAGGATTTAGGGAGTAGGGGTTTCTAGAGTTTACGGTTTTGGGTTTAAGGTTTTGTTGTTAGGATTTAGGGAGTAGGGGTTTAAGGTATGGGCTTTGGGCTTTAAGGTTTAGGGTTTAAGGTTTAGGATATGGGCTTTAGTCTTCAAATTTTAGGGTTTAGTGTTTAGGGTTTAGTATTTAGTGTTTAGCGTTTAAGGTTTAGGGTTCTGGTTTTAAGGTTTAGGGTTAGGGTTTAGGGTTTTGTGCTTACGGTTTGGTGTTTAGGGTTAGGGTTTAGGGTTTTGGGTTTTAGATTTAGTGTTTAAGGATTAGGGTTTTAGGGTTACGGTTTTTGGGTTTAGGCTTTTCGGTTTAGGGTTTAGGGTTTAGGGTCTAGGGTATAGGGTTTAGGTTTTAGGAATTAGGGTTTAGGATTTAAGGTCTAGGCTTTGTAGAATTAAGGTTTAGGGTTCAGGGATTTAAGGTGTAGGGTTTAGGGAATAAGGTTTTGGGTTTTGGAGTTAGGGTTTAAAGTTTAGTGTTTAGGTTTTAGGGTTTAGGGTTTAGGATTAGGGGTTTGTGGTTTTGCGTTTAGGGTTTAGGCTTTAGGGTTTTGGGATTAGGGTTTAGGGTTTAGGTTTTATAGTTTCGGCTTTAGGGTTTTGGACTTAGTGTTTTGGGTTTAGGGTTTTCGCATTTGGGGAGAAGGTATCGGTTTTAGTGATTAGGCTTTGTGGTTTGAGGTTTAGGGTTTGGGGTTTAGAGTTTAGGGTTCAGGGTTATGTGTTTGGGTTTTGGGTTTACTATTTTTTTTTTTTAAGGTTTTAGGGTTTAGGGTTTTGGTGTTCAGGGTTTTAGGTTTAAGGTTTAGGGTTTGGGGTTAAGCGTTTGGGGTTTAGGGTTTGGTTTAGTGTGAAGGGCTTGGGATTTTGGGTTTTGGGTTTTTGGTTTAAGGTTTAGTGTTTGGGTTTTAGGGCTTAAGGTTAGCGTTTGGGATTTCAGGTTTCTGGTTTAGGATTTTAGGCTTTAGGGTTTATGGCTTATGGTTTTAGGGTTTAGATTTATGGTTGGGTATACAGTTTTGGGTTTATGGTTTAGTGATTAGCATTTAGGGTTCAGGGTCTCGGGTTGAGGGTATATGGTTTAGGATTAAGGGTTTAGGGACTAGGGTTTAGATTAATGGTTTATGGTTCGGGTTTTAGGGTTTAATGGTAGGGTTTAGGGTTTGGCGTTTACTGTATAGGGTTTTGGGTTTAGTGTTTAGGGTTTTGGGTTTAGGGTTTAGGATTTTTGGTTTAGGGTTTAGGGTTTAGGGTTTGGGGTTTAGGTTTTAGAGTTTTGGTTTTAGGGTTTCAGGTTTAGTGTTTAGTGTTTAGGGTTTAGGGATTAGTGTCTTAGGTTTTGGATTTAGGGTTTAGGGTGTACGGTTTAGGTTTTAGGTTTTAGGTTTTAGGAATTAGGGTTTAGGATTTTGGGTTTTTGGGATTAGGGTTTAGGGCGTATGATTTGGGGTAAGATTTAGGGTTTAGCGTTTAGGTTTTAGGGTCTAGGTTTTAGCGTTTAGGTTTTTGGGATTAGGGTTTAAAGCTTAGGTTTAGGGTTTATGGTTTAGGGATTAGGGTTTTTGTGGTTTACTTTTTGGGGTTTAGTTTTTAAGGTTTATGGTTTATGGTTTAGGGTTTTGGGTCTTGTGCTTTGTGTTTAGGGTTTAAGTTTTAGGGTTTAGTGGTAGGTTTTTGTTAGGGTCTAGGGTCTAGTGTTTGGGATTTTGGATTTAGGGATTTGTATCTTAGGGTTTAGGGTTTTGGGTTTATGGTCTAGGGTTTAGGGTTTAGGTTTTATGGATTAGGCCTTATGATTTAAGGTCTAGGGTTGAGGGTTTAAGGTTTAAGCTTTAGGGATCAGGGTTTAGGATTTTGGGATTAAAGTTTGGGGTTTGAGGTTAGGGTCTTGAGTTTAGATTTTGAGGTTTAGGGTTTAGGGATTAGGGTTCTAGTGTTTGGGGTTTAGGGTTTAAGTTTTAGGGTTTAGGGTTTTGGGTATAGGGTCAAGGGTTTAGGGTTTAGGGTTTATAGTTTGGGGTAACGGTTTTGGGTTTAGGGTTTTCAGGATAGGGTTTAGGGAGTACGGTTTGAGTTATAGGCTTTGGGCTTTAAGGTTTAGGGTTTTGGGATAAGGTTTTGAAATTTATGCTTTAAGGGTTAGTGTGTAGGGTTTACGGTTTACGGTTTATGGTCTTGGGATTAGGTTTTAGGGTTTAGGGTTTGGGTTTTAGGGTTTTCGGTCTAGGGTTTAAGGTTTAGGTTAATGGTTGGGGATTAACGATTTAGGGTTTAGGGTTATGGTTTTGAGTTTAGGGTTTAGGGTTTTGTGTTTTGGGTTTAGGGTTTAGGGTTTAGGGTTTAGGTTTTAAGGTTTAGGTTCTTAGGCTTGGGCTTAAGGATTAGTGTGTAAGGGTTTTGGATTTAGGTTTTATGGTTTAGGTTTTTGGGTTTAGGGTCTAGGTTTTAGGGTCTAGGGATTACAGTTTGGGGTTTAGGGTTTTGGGATTAGTGTCTTTCAGTTTAAGGTCTTAGTGTTTAGGGCTTAGGTTTTAGGGATTAGGTTTAGGTTTAAGGTTTAGGGTTTATGGATTAGGGTTTTCGTGGTCTAGGGTTTGGGGTTTAGCGTTTAAGGTTTAGGGTTTAGGGTTTAGGGTTTAGGGTTTAGGGTTTTGAGTTTAGTGTTTTGGGTTTAGGGTTAAAGTTTTAGGGTTTAGTGATTAGAGGTTTGGGTTTAGGGTCTAGGGTTTGGGGTCAAGGTTTTGGATTTTGTGTTTAGGGTTTCGGTTTAGTGTTTTGGGTTTAGGGTTAAAGTTTTAGGGTTTAGTGATTATAGTTTTGGGTATAGGGTCTAGGGTTTAGGGTTTGGGGTTTTGGGTTTAGGGTTTGGGGCTCAAGGTTTTGGGTTTAGGGTTTAGGGTTAAGGGTTTGGGGTTTATGGTTTGGGTCATTTTGTTTAGGGTTTAGGGTTTAGGGTTTAGGGTATTGGGATTAGGGTTTCTGGTTTAAGGTTAGGGGTTTGGAATTTAGGGTCGAGGGTTTTGGGTTCTAGGCTTTCTGGTTTATGGTTTAGGTTTTTAGGTTTTTGATTTGGGGTTTAGGCTATAAGGTTTAGGATTTAGGGTTTATGGTTTAGGGTTTTGGGTTTCAGATTAAGGATTTAGGGTTTAGGGTTTAGGGTTAAGGGTTTAGGGTTTAGGGTTTAGGGTTTAAGGTTTAGGGTTTAGGGATTAGGGTTTAGGGTTTGGGGTTTAGTGTCTTGGGTTTAGGGTTTAGTATAAGTTTTAGGGCTTAGGTTAAGGGTATAAGGTTTAGGGTAAAGGGTCAAGGTTTTAGGCTTTAAGTTTTAGGGTTTATTATTTACGGTTTTAGGTTTAGGGTTTACGGTTTAGGGTTTAGGCTTTATGATTTAGGGTTTTGTGTTCAGGGTTTTAGGGTTTAGGTATTAAGGTTTAGGGTTTACGGTTTTGTGTTTAAGGTTTAAGGTTTAGGGTTTAGGGTTTAGAGTTTAAGATTTAGGTTTTATGGTTTAGGTATAGGGATTTAGGCTTCATGTTTTAGGTTAGGGGTTTGGGATCTTGGGTCTACGGTTTAGGATTTTAGGCTTCAGGGTCTTTGGTTTGGGGTTTTTGGTTTAGGGTTCAAGTTTTTGGGTTTAGTGTTTAGGCTTTAGGGTATAGGCTTTAGGCCACGAGGTTATGTGTTTAGGGTTTTGAGTTTAGGGTTATGGGTTTAGAGTTTACGGTTTAGGGTTTTAGGGTTTAGGGTTTCGGGTTTAGGGTTTAGGGTTTAGGGTTTAGGGTTTAGGGTTTAGGGTTTAGGGTTTTCGTGTTTAGAGATTAGGGTCTACGGTTTGGGTTTTATTCTTTAGAGTTTAGGGTTTAGGGTTTTTGGAATAGGGTTCTTGGGTTTTTGCTATAGGATTTATGGTTTAAGTTTACGGTTTGGGGTTTAGGGTCTATGGGTTACAATTTTGGGTTTAGGGTTTTACTGTTAGGATTTAGGGAATAGGGGTTTAAGGTATGGGCTTTGGGCTTTAAGGTGTAGGGTTTACGATTTAGAGTATGGGCTTCAGTCTTCAGTCTTCAAGGTTTAGGGTTTAGTATTTGGGGTTTAGCGTTTAGGGTTTAGAGGCTAGGGATTACGTATAGCGTTTATGATTTAGGTTTTAAGGTTTAGGGTTTAGGATAATGGTTTAGGGTTCAGGGTTTAGTGTTTAGGGTTAGGGTTTAGGGTTAAGGGTTTAGGGTTTAGGGTCTTGGTTTTACGGTTTTGTGTTTAGGGCTTAGGGTTTCGTGTTTTGGGTTTAGGGTTTGGGCTTAGGATTAGGTGTTTAGTGTTTATGGTTGAGGGTTTTCGGGTTTTGGGTTTAGTGTTTAGGTTTTTGGGTTTAGGTTTTAGGTTTTTGGGTTTAGGGTTTACTGTTTAGGGTTTAGGGTTTAGGGTTTAGGGTTTAGGGGTTTAGGTTTTAGGGTTTAGGGTCTTAGGGTTTAGTGTTTAGGGTTTAGGGTTAAGATTTTAGGGTTTAGGTTTTATGGAATAAGGGTTTAGGATTTAAGGTCAACGATTAGGGTTTAAGGTTCAGGGTTTAGGGATTAGGGTTTAGGTTTTGGTGTTTAGGGTCTTCGGTTTAGGGTTTAGGTATAAGTTTTAGGGCTTAGGGAGTAAGGCTTAGGTATAGGGTTAAGGGTTTGTGGTTTAGGGTTTGGGGTTTAGGCTTTAGGGTTTTGATAGTGTTTTGGGTTTAGAGTTTTGGGTTTAGGGTTTGGTTTAGCGTCTAGGGTTTTGGGCTTGGGGTGGTTTAGGGTTTATGGTTAAGGGTTTGGGGTTTAGGGTTTAGGGTTTTGGGTTTAGACTTTATGGTTTAGGGTTTGGTGTTCAGGGTTTTAGGTTTAGGTTTTAGGGTTAAGGGTTTGGGGTTTGGGGTTTGGAGTTTTGTGTTTTAGCTTTAGGGTTTGGGGTTTAGGGTTTAGGGTTTCGGGTTTAAGGTTTAGGTATAGGGATTTAGGTCTTCGTGATTTAGGTCAGGGGTTTGGGATCTTGGGTCTAGGGTTTAGGGTTTTTGGCTTTAGGGTAGGTTTGGGGTTTTAGGGTTTAGATTTAGGGATGGGTATAAGGTTTAGGGTTTAGGGTTTTGGGTATTGGGTTTATGATTTAGGGATTAGCGTTTAGGGTTTATGGTTTCGGGTTTAGGTTATATGGTTTAGGAATTAGGGTTTAGGGTTTACGATTCTTTTCTTGTAAAAATATTATAACTCTACTATATGAATGTTTTGTTTTTAGGGTTTAGGGTATAGGGCTTTTGGGTTTAGAGTTTTGTTTTAGGGGGTCTGGGCTTAGGGATTTAAGTTTAGGGCTTAGGGTTTTAGGTTTCAGGTCTAGGGTATTGGGCACAATGTTTTGGGTTTAGAGGTCATGGTTTTGGGTTCAGGGTCTAAGGTTTAGGCTTTAGGGTTTAGGGTTTATTGTTTAGGGTTTATGGTTTGTTGTTCAGGGTTTAGGGTAAAGGGTCAAGGTTTTAGGCTTTAAGTTTTAGGGTTTAATATTTAGGGTTTTAGGTTTAGGGTTTACGGTTTGAGGTTTAGGGTTGAGGGACTAGGGTTAAGGGTTTAGGTATTAAGGTTTAGGGTTTAAAGTTTAGGGTTTAAGGTTTAGGGTTTAGAGTTTAAGATTTAGGTTTTGTGGTTCTGCGTTTTAGGCTTTTATCGTTTCGATGTAAGGTTTTGGGTTTTGGATTTCGGGTTTAGGGTTATGGGTTCGGGGTTTAGGGTTTACTATTTTGTGTTTTGGTTTTAGGGTTTAGGTATTAAGGTTTAGGGTTTAAAGTTTAGGGTTTAAGGTTTAGGGTTTAGAGTTTAAGATTTAGGTTTTGTGGTTCTGCGTTTTAGGCTTTTATCGTTTCGATGTAAGGTTTTGGGTTTGGA
>NW_024868487.1:0-56092 GCF_013358625.1 Macadamia integrifolia
TTTTTTTTTTTTGTAAATTTTTAATAATCCATGAGTGGTATAGATTCCTATACATGGAATTTCGACAAACTATAATGGCGATAGTAATTATTACTATGCCTTAAGGACTCTTAAGTGATATTCTTAAAGTAAAGGAACGTGGCCGTAATTAACTATTAACTTGGGAGAAACAAGTGTTATTTTACCTTAGATGTATATATTAGTAAATACCTTTAATTGAAAATTGAAAACATGGATCGAGTTTCCTCACATTCAAAATCAAGGAAGAATCATTTACCTATAGCCATCAATACCATTAGATGACTAAGGTAAAAGGTATTTTCAAATTCATCAAAAGATGCAGGAGTTTATTGATCAATTAAAAGTCTCATCTAATTGTCACATTACCAGTGGATAAAGGATTCTTCCCACCCGACTAGTGAAAGAAAATTTATGTCTGAAAAATCTTATTCAATATTATATTAAAGGTGAGTATCCAAATAAGATCCTACTTTTTTCCTATTCTAGCAACTTAAGACTCTTTAAATTACTATAGTAAGTTATTGTATGCTAATTTAGATAAGAGTAATATATTATTTTATAATATTACAAGAAAAATATATGGTGTTTCATACACTTTTAGGAAATCCAATTTGGAATTCAATTAAATAGAATATGGGAGATGGTCAACCATCTCTATCTTCTCTCCTCACTTTGTTGTGAGATTGGGGTTTATCTAAAGAGAGAGAGAGAGAGAGAGAGAGAGGATTTGCTGCAAATAATTCCTTGCATTGCTACATAAAGTGCTAAGTTCCTTAAGAGATACCATGTGGTAAAAGGCGTACCCAATGCATGAGTCTCCCACTATTGTGGGGTCTAAGAGGGTCATCATATATGCAACTTTACCCCTGCTTTGCAAAGAGGTTATTACCCAACTCAAACCCACGACTACTAGATCATAATGGAGCAACATTCTTGTACCGTCGAGGTACTTAAGGTAATTGTGTTATCTCTTCTAATGGTTGAAATTTTTTTTATTGTACCCTATACCAATACGAAGAGTGATCACAGGGAAATGAAAATTAGCTTAGTCTAATGGTGGCAGCTTCCACTTAAGAATCGGTACTATGGGGAAAAGGTCATGGGATTGAACCATGTCATATTCGGGTGTGTGTAGGAGTATGTAGCTCTTGGCCCTACTAGTGCCCAGTAGGCTAGCAATTGCATAAAGAGCTAAATTCCCTAAGAGATACCTGTGTGGTAAAAGGTGTACCCAATGAATGAGTCTCCCACTATTGCGGGGTTTAGGAGGGTCATAATATATGCATCCTTACCCTTGCTTGGCAAAGAAGTACCCAACTCAAACCCACACCACTAGATCGTAATGGAGCAACCTTCTTGTGGCATCGAGGTACTCAAGGTAATTGTGTTTTCTCCTCTAATGGTTGAAAATTTTTTCACTGTACCCTATACCAATGTAAAGAGTGATCATAGGGAAATGAAAACTAGTTTAGCCTAATAGTGGTAATTTTGACTTAAAGAGTTGGCACCATGGGGAGGAGGTTGTGGGATTGAACCCTATTATATTTTGGTGTGAGTAGGAGTAGGTAGCCCTTGGCCCTACTAGCGCCAAGTAGGCTAGCCATTGGCCAGTGGTTTCAGTATGATAAAATAGAAAAAGAAAAAAAAATGAGTGATCATAAGGGATTAGTCAAATTAAATTTAGTTTTTCTATTGCATTTTTTAACTAACTCTATCAATTGGTATCAGAGCGTCTCTTATATTGGATAGAGTTTTTCAATTTTGATTTTATGCATTATATTAATTTATAATTGTTTAATAAGAAAAAAACAAAGGTTTTATATCAATAGCCAATAGCAGGTATCTAAGAGTACCCAACTACACAGGCTAACCATGTTTATTTGTCCTTATCCTATACATGGTAAGTGTGATGTGCATGAAGAGCATGAGAGCATAATACAACCAGTTTGCAAGGCTTGCTTACTGCTAGGGGTGTCAATACCTAAATCAGACAGGTTAAATCGGCCCGGACCAAACCAAATCGGTGCCTTATTGGGCCCATTTCGGTTTGTACTTTAAATTGAATTCAGTTTTAGTTTGGCTCGGGCTAGACCGTTGGGCCACCGGTAAAATTGACAACGTGAGCCAAACCCCAAATCGACCCGACACAAATCGAACCTAGAACTAATGGATTAAATCACTAATGACTAATCACTAACATCACTAACCCAACCACGACCAGCCAAGTGAGCCATTCTAATTTTATTAAAAAAAAAAACTAGCCAAGTGACTAAAAGTGAGCCAACCCAACACGGCCAAGAGGCCAAAGACCCAAGCCAAATATATACTCTGTTTTATTTCCATGTGTGAGAACTTGGAATCCCTAATTTTTCTAACCTTAAGCAGCTAAGCTGAATTCTGAAATTTGAAATATTGAAAGCGAAGGCGTGACCGTAAAATGTTGGCCGAAAGGCAGAAGTGCTTCACTTCCTCGATGGTCCGGAAGTGCTTTAACTTAACGTCTTACCCTCTCACTCTCTTCCTCAGCGGTCCGGCTAAACTGAAACTTGAAAGTGATTGAATTATTCACAAGCACTCTTAGGAATTAGGACGGTCCGAAGTGCTTCACTTCAAGGCTTCGACAGTTCTCAACTCAATTCATCTTTTCTCCCATAGGATCTATGCATACTGAAAATAATGTTGATTTCTAAACGGTTTCCTAACGGCTCCATAGAGGTTTTAAAAAATGATCCAAACTGGAATGGACCTGGTAATCCAAACCAATGCCAACCCGAACCCAAACCGCATCGAAGTCGACACTTGACCGAAATTGATAAATCCTTAATGGGTCAGTTTTGATTAGTGTAAAATTCACACCAAAACCGATGGAACAGGACTGAAACCTCACTGACCCAGACCGTTGACACCCCTACTTACTGCACAGTTAGCTTATGTGAGCAAGCCCCTCACATAGTGGGCAGTCAAGCAAGCTACATCTGTGGTGGAGCCCCTTGGCCCTTATATTGTTTCCCCCTCTACCTTGGATTATAGGCCACTCATAGCCTTAGGCTTCAAACTACTCACAACCACCTTTGGCTGGTGCAGTTTCTCTTCCTTTGGGTCCTTAAGAGAATTGCAAATAAATAAATAAATAATTTAAAATAATATAAGAAAGTTGTGAAAGACAATGAAAGAGGAGGGAAGGAGAAGAGGGCCTGAAGCCAGGAGGAAGCTTGGGCTACTCGCAACCACATACCCTTGATGTCATGCCCTGTTCACATATAACTGGACTGATAACCGATTTCCCTCTGGGAAACCTAAAACCATCAAGATCATTTGATACAGTAACCACAACACAACAAGCCACATGCACATAGAAATATAATAATATCATTTCAACGGAAGTCTTATCATGTATAAATATCTGTAAATCCCCATGTACTCTAGATACCCAAATTGTTATACATAGTATAACTACATGTGGGCCCGTAGGTATGATATTTATACAAGAAGTAATAATTTAATTATTGAGAGCACAAAAAGGGGATTATATCAAAAGAATCAAAAGAGAACTGTAAATAGGAATCTGCTACTGTTGCCCCGCAACACAGTTCTAGGATGAGCATCTGACTCCGTGGTCAAATCCATCTAGGACCCACCAATCCCCCACTGGAGGTTCGACGGTAGGACGCGGCACGGGTTCCTCTATGGAGCAACCTGTAAAATCATCTAAAAAAGTGTGTACACAAGGGGTGAGCTCACTAGCTTAGCAAATAGATAGAAATACTCACACAAGCAATTACAATTCAAATGATACTATATGTATGAGATTCATTTTAAATAAATTTATCTAAGCAATCATTACTAGGTCATAAGTTACATGCTACTCACAACCACAGTGCTTGTCACACCCCATTCTCACAGAATCGGACCGGTGATCGAGTTAACTCCTATTAACCTAAAACCTGTCAGGATCATCTAATGCAACAACCACAACACATCATATACACAACTAAAGAAAATAAAATCTATATTTCAGCGGAAGTCTTGTATGTACATACCTGGAAATACTCCAATACTCTTGATACCCAAATTGTATTACATAGTACATTTACATGTGGGCCGATAAGTGTGATATATACAGAAGAAATACAATTTAAATATCCAGAGCACAAAAGGGGTAACATAACAAAGAATAAAAAAGAATCTCAGGTCAGGTATCACTGTTGTTGTCCTACAACACAGCTCTCGCATGAGCATTCAGCATCGTGCCTAAGATCTTCAGGGACCCACTAGTCCTCCGTTGGGAATTCTACAATAGGTCCCAGCTCTAACTCCTCAGTCAAAAAACCTACAAGATCATCTAAAAATGGTGTGCACGTGGGATGAGCTCACTAGCCTAGTAAGTGAAAAGAAATACCAAGCAAGCTTTCGCAATACAAATGAACCTATATGTATGCAAAGTCCATTTTTTATTATCCTAAATCACCTAAGCAACATTTCTAAGTCATAGGTTATGTGCTACTCACAATCACAGTGTGCATATTCCCTGGGTACAAGTGGGGAACTCCATCCCATAATACACCCGTAGGGTTGTCGTAGAAGGCCAACTGTGGATACCAAGAAAAATAAATTGTTGCTTCTCAGTGACATTAAAGTAAATGCAGTACAATTGACCCTTTGATTATATCACCAAAGTTATCGACAGTCCTAGTGATTAGCTGGACGTACTTCTAACCGCCACCATTAGTACATAACCTCGGGCTTCCCCCCAGTGATATACCCAATACCTAAACCCCTGCTAGGAAGGGTAGTAGCACAGGAAAATGGCATTCTTAACCGAATACTTCTATATAGGATAGTATAACTGTATAGTACCACAACGTCCTATTCCACAGGCCACCAATACATCTGTTTCCAAGCCGACTACGGCATCTAATCTAGCAATGCATCATATTCAATAATTGAAATCATCCATCTCATAATCCATGACGAGCATTAAGCATTTGAGATGTAAAGCACAACAACACATACTATAATTGAATTGTTAAAATGCACCAGCAAAGCATGCAAATGGCATTCAAGAATGGCTAATCTACACACAAATAGAATGATGACATGACTGGTCTACATACAGGATAAATGATGCAAAATACTCCATAAATTAAAGTCAATGTCCTCTCCCCACTAACCGATCATGTACAATAGTACAAGCAAGCTCTGGCATGCGGTGATGCGAGTTTCTAGTAAAACCTATAATAAAAAGGTCGAGTTTAGTATATCTCTACTTTAGGATCATAACCAACGAAGTACGATGATCCCAACGCGTTTAAAATCACTATAGGAGGTTGCTCGACAAATTTGGGCCCTATTGGAGTCTGATAGGCCTCACTGGTAGGTCAATCGATGAAGCCAAGCGCCCGTTGATTGGGCCAGGGGCTCTGTCCAAATCAGTGGGCTGGGCACCTATCGGTCTAGCCCACTAGTTGGGCCAGAAGCCCAATCGTGACTAGGGGGCCCCCGACTAGTGGGTCTGACACCTACCAGTGCCACCCACCGGTCTACAGTGGGTTTCTGCTGTTCACTTCCACTCTTCATCCCATCTTGGGAAAACTATGAGGGGTCGATTCGATCACATTTTTCACACATCTAAGGTCCCATGATGTGATTCCGATCTATGATTGATTCAAAGGTTTCAGTGCGGATCACACCTCTTTGCTCAAAAACACCTTTAAAACTCCAAATCTCTTCTTCAACTCAAGAAATCATCAAATGCTCTTCAAATTTTGCAATTTTTTCCTCTAAACCTTCAAAATCAACATGTAGGTCTTCCATTAAACCTTATATTCATCTTCTCAAGTAGGATTAACAAGATCTAAAGGATTTCTACCCGAATCAAAGGGTTTCACTTAGGATTTCTTGAGGGTTTAAGAAATATAGCATTCACTCACCTTAAATCGTAGATCTCAAGACGAGGATCACTTTTTCGGTGCTGAAATGAAAATATCTAACATCGGCAATGCACAGGGAGCATTTCTTCTTCTTCTTCTTCTTCTTCTTCCCTTTTTCTCCCTTTTCTTTTCTCTCTCTTCTTTACTTTTCTCACCCACCTTGTAAAACATTAAATGAGGGAAAAGAAGGGTAATAATTGTTATTTATACATGGGTCAAAATATCTAATGACCAGACTGGTAGGTCACACTGGTGGGTCCGACCCACCTATGACCACCCACCAGTCGGTCAAAACTTATCCAAGTAATTAGGATTTCAAAGGGACTCGGCTCCCGACATGTATTTCACTCCCTATATATGATTTAAAAATACATACTCATCATAAAATATGATTGCATACCTTTATTGTCCGTACATGGCCTTGTGATACATGCAAGTGCACGGCTTGGACATGCAGACTTCACTAGGCATTGGTTCAGACTTGTATGTCCAACCCGAGTTTAGAGTCACCCTTGCTATCATGTTTCATAGGGTACCTGTCTCAACTCGTTCGAGTTTAGATCCTGCACAATCAAACCAAACTAACTAGGTAAATAAAGTGTGTTTAGAAAGTAGTGTATCACAGTGTGCATATGCCCTAGATACGAGACACGTTCTCCATCCCACGATATGCCTATAGGGTTGTCAGAGAAGGCCAACCGTGAGCACTCGAAAAAGTAAATCATGGCCGAACCATAGCAGAAAATAAAAGCGATTCGATTGGCCCTCTGAATGTATCACCAAGGTTTTCAACTGTCCTAATGATCAGCTAGGCGTACTTCTAACCACCACGGCGGTCCGCGACCGACACTTCCCCCTAGTGATAACCCAATATGTAAACCCCTATTGGGAAGGGTCGTAGCACGAGAGAATGTGAAATCCTAATCACATGCTCCTATATGAGATAGTACTTTCGCATCCCATACCACAGTGTACCAATGCATTTGTTTTCAAGCCGACTATGGCATCTATTATAGGAATCTCATACATGCTCGACAAATCCTCATCATAATTCCTCAATGAATAAATACATGCTCAAGATTCACAGCAAGTAACAATTAATTGGAAATCCCAAGATACAACATGTTCAGTTCTAAATGCATCCAACATCAGTCAAGCATATGCATGAGAATGGCAATCGAAATGTCAAATTAATATATGAATGAATAAGATGCCAAAAATACTCTCAAAATAAAATCAAAGCTCTCTCCCCACAACCTATTCTTGTAGGAGAATATACACTCATGGTACCGATAAGATCTGGAGTGAAGATGAATGTCTCGGACCTAACACATATAGGAATTTAGAATATGTCCATTTCGAAATTATAAAAAAAGACGTAAAATATAGTCACGATGCGTTTGATAACGCGAAGAAGGTTGTCGATGAGTTTGAGTTCCAACAGAGCTCATGTGGGCTATAGGTGGGTCATATAGGTGGGTAAGAGAATCCACTTATGTAAACTGCCCAAGCAAGCAACTTCCATGCACAAACCTGTGGGTCATACTGGTGGGTCTGGTATCCACCGGTCCTACTCACCGGTAGGCTCAGAAGAGACCGATGGGTAATACTAATGGGTCTGGCACCCACGGTTCTACCCGTTGGTAGGACCTAAGGCTAACCTAGAACCGATGGGTGCTACCGACGGGTAGACCCGTCGGTAGGCCTAGAAGAGACCGATAGGTCAGGCTACCTACCGGTCTTGCCCGCTTGCTAGTCCCGAAGCCTAGGTAAGACTGGGGGATCTGACTACCTGCCAGTGCTGCCCACCAGTGTTCTGTGGGTTTTGCTGAACTTCTTCTCTCCTTCATCCCACCTCTTGGGAACCCAACGGGGTTGTTCCAACTTCATTTCCCACACATTTTAGGCTTCATTTGCTTGATCATTTTATAGATCTAAATTAACATTAAGGTTTTGGGGAATGAAATCATACCTTGGCTCAAGAAACCCCAAAACTTAAGATCCTCTTTCCAACTCAAAATGTCACCTCAATAACTTCAAATCTTTGTTTCCCTTCCTCAAACCATCAAGGAAATCATACAAGGGTTCCATTATCTTTTTGTTTTGACCACACACAAAAGGGGTTCATCACATTCCAAGGGTTTATGACGTTACTTATCTCAAAACGTAGATCTCATGGCACTAGACACTATTCTAGCGACGAAAAGGTAAGTCGCGACTTCAGAATTCAAGGGCAGACCTTCTTCCTTCTTCCTTCTCTTCTCCTTCCTCTTTTCTCCCTCTTCTTTACTCCTCTCACCAAACTTTTGCTGAAGTCATAAATGGGAGAGAGAGAGACATAAATGCTATTTATACCTTAGTTTGTAAATAACTACTAATGACCACCCACCAGTTGACCGAAACAAGGCCAACCTTGCTGTATTTTGGTGGGAAATAGGATCTTGACACGTATTTCGCTCTCGCCACGTGTTGCGGATCAAGTTCTCATCATCCAGTACAATGACATACCTTTCCTATTCGTACATGGCTTTATGGTACGTGCAAGGGCACAACTTAGGCGTGCGAATCACATCGGGTACCGACTCAATCTTGTCCAACCATCCCACATTTGATGTCACCCTTGCTGTTATGCACCATAGTGCACCTGCGTCAATCCTTTTCTGGTTCGGACCCTGTAAGACCAAACCGAACCAACCAGTCAATAAATCGGGTTTAGGGAGCAAGGCTCTACACTTGAAGCTCATTGTTGTAGGTTATCTAGGCAACTCGTGGCTACAAGTTGTGAGACTCACAATCGTAGGTTGCTTGTTCGACTGATGACTATTGTCAGGTGGTTCTCCCTCCCTCTATTCCCAATTATGAACAACAAAAAAAAAAAAAAATGAAGATACATCAGGGCTTATTTAAGCTCTAATGGATTTTAGGGCTAAAAATGCATTTATTTTTAAAAACTCATATATGTCTTATTTTGAACCCATTAAGGGTTAAGCTAGCACATTTTTTAAAAAACTTATATAAGCATATCTTCTTTTTATTTTGTTTATGGGCTTGATTTTAAAAATTAGTACATGGGTTATTTATAAAATAGTTTATGGATTTTTTGTCAATGCGTATTTGGATCACGCATACCCTAGGGTGGTTAGCCTTGCCTTTATTTTACTCACAGTATAGGTGGTGTTGTCCTTGTTGTGATTATAGTTCACTACAATGCAGTCCAAGTCAGTAACATAATACAGTTGGCAAAGTGAAGTGAAAGTAGAATGTTTAAAGTGATATAACAATGATCATAGTGATCTATTAGAGTTGGCAATGGCAGATAACTACTTGACAATGCAGATAATGCAATGGTAGTAAGATTTGGATACATGAGTGTTGGGCAGTGTTATGGAGACATCTGGCGTGGTACCTTTTAGTAGTGTACTTACTCCTTACACAGTATTTAGCAAAGGCCAAAAGAAGCAGGTGAAGGCACCATACATCAAAAGTTGTGAAATCCCAAGTTCACATAGAGGCAATGAATTTAGGGATATTTTTGGAAGTCTGAATGGAAGAACTAGGCAAATGGATGTATATGAGAAACGTAGTCATCGAGTCATTTCAATTCAAACAAAGAAGTTATGAATTTTTCCATATGATCATGTTGAAATAAAGCAAATATGAATAGTTTGGGTGTTTTTTGAGGTTTGATGCTTGGCTAAATGGAGAATGGGTCATTAAAAATACATGAAAAGACATGGCTCATTAGTGAGATGTTAGGAAGCATTGATAGCGTATGGTGTTTATGACATTACAATGACTCATGGGCATAGTTAGCAAATTCGGATTCGGGAATTATTCGGGTGGAGAATTATTCGGAATAATTCGATTGATTAATTTAAGGATTCAGTCAAAAAAGCTTATTGGTTTTTTTTTTTTTCCTTTTTTTTTTTGTTTTTGTTTTTGTTTTTTTAAATACTGTTTAAGTGGATCGAATAATTCAGTTTAATCCGGTTCGGTCCGAATTATTCACGTTTTATATTCACTTTTGAAAAAATCGCGAATTTTATTTTTAATTCGGATTCGGTCAAAATTTTTGATAAAATTCGGGAAAATTCGATTCGGCCGAATAATTCGTGAATTATTCGGCCGAATTGATAACACTGCTCATGGGTAGGTAATGTGGGAATAGGAGTGTTGGTTTTGTGTTGAGGTGGTGGCCCATCTAAAAGTGATGGATACATGACAACATGGCCTCGACTACATGAACTTCGGCATGAGTCCTATAGTTAGCAAAAATGGGAATGGCAGAAAAAAAAAAAAAAAAGCAGAAATGAATGGTATGGATTATAAACAGTAAAAATTCTCGAAAGATACGGTCAAATAAACGGTAAAAAAATGGCAAAAAAATAAAAATGGACGGTATGGGCTTCAAACATGTAGATTTCAAACAAATGGAACCAAAAAACGATAGTAAACTCATATAAATTAAGGAATTATTACATGAATACCTGCATCTAATGTTCAAAACAACTCCATTATCTAACACTAATGTATATATATATATATATATATCTCATGTCTCATTATAAGTTTTATGCCATATAACTGATTATCATCCAACACCAATTTTAAATCCATACACCACACATGTCCAAGTTTTATTGAGCAATGTGACTTGACTATGATGTTGTTCATTGTTATCAACATAGTCAACACACTCTTGGAGTAATGTATGTTCAGTTTGAGTTGGGAGTCATCACTTTAGAAACATTTTTCAACAAATGCATCAGTTCATATATCATTTTTGGGGTCCATACATTGATATTGAGTTGAAGGTGGTATCATGAGAAATATAGGCCATTGAATTAGCTTTAAGTCGGCGAAAGAATCAGAACATTCATAATTCGAGAGGGAGAGATATGGTCAATTAAGTAGACATTATGTTCAACAACTTAAGTATTAAAAAAGCCAAAAAATGGGAATGTGTTTAGAACGAGAATGCTTGTCGTTTGAAACTTTTTCAAGTATCTCTGGGAAGTATACGGAAAAATGTATTTTAAATGGTAAAAAATGAGAACGTGTTTAAAACTCCAACAGTGGGCATGACACAACAAGAAGTCTTGGTGCAGTTAAAGTTTCAACAATGTATCATAGGTTACAATGTTCTAAGCAATATGACAACTCCTAAGCAATGGCTCAAGAGCCATGTGGACCAACATGGAGTTTAGGTGACCAAGGTACAAGGCCACGGTTAAGATAAAAAAGGCTCAATGGGATCAGCATAATAGCATGACGAAGCCAACATGGCACCAAAGTAGCAGAGCATGGAAGTGCCACAACACAAGGCTGCATAGCAGGCCTTGACCTTGTCATATTGGCTTGAAAATAAGCCTTGCGGTTGGCCACAAGGGCTTGGGGGTGTTATGGCATGAGTTTAGTCATAGACCTTAAAGCCCAAGAGCAAGTCTCTTTTTGGTCTTTCGAAAATGGCAAGTCTTATTATATTCATGGGAGAGGGATAGGTATGTCATACCCAACCTTTTTCCTATATTATAACTTCAAAAGTTCAAAGTGTTTACCGTTAATCCAAGTGAAGAGGAAAAGGTTGTCCACGTGAAGTCCACATTCTCTAAGGGCCCTTTTGTTTAGAGAGGTGTTGAGAGTGGAATTGTATGACACATGGGTTCCACATGTTAGCGGGTTAAAATCGTTTGCAATTCCGATCTCGTACAATTCCGTGCAATACCACCTTCAGGGGGTGACACGTGTATTGATACCAATGCAATGGTTCAGATCTGATTTAAATGCCTCTTCACTGATTTAATGCTTTATTAGTTGTACCAGATATGAACCATTGTATTGGTATCAATACACGTGTCATCGCCTGAAGGTGGTATTACACGGAATTGTACGAGATCGGAATTACAGACGATTTCAACCCCATGTTAGCGGGGTGAAGACCTGGAATAGAAAAATGAGGAAAAATTGTAGCTTCTCACCCCAACTTTGTTTGGTTGGGTGGGTGGGGGTTGAAATCCTCTGCAATTCCAATCTCGTACAATTCCGTGCAATACCACCTTCAGGTGGTGACACGTGTATTGATACCAATACAATGGTCCAGATCTGGTACAATTAATAAAACATTAAATTAGTGAAAAGACATTTAAATCAGATCTGGACCATTGCATTAGTATCAATACACGTGTCACCCCCTGAAGGTGGTATTTCACGGAATTGTACGAGATCGGAATTGCAGACGATTTTTTTCCGGTGGGTGGAGAGAGAGGGAGAGTGAGAAGAGAGAGAGGTCTTCACCTTGGAACCCTCCTTTTCCGATTAGGTTGAAACCCCATCGGAGCTTCGCAAGGGCGTCGACTTCACTTCCCATTCACAGCGGAACGGAAACTTCTTGTTCTTGTTCGATTCCCATAACCGCAGCCCCCTGCATCTCTGCTCCTCTTCTTCTTCTTGTGCGATTCCACCTTTTTTTCTCTTGCTGTTCATTTCCTTCTCTCCTCTTATTCTTCTTGTTTGATTCCCCCCCCCCTCCCCTTTTATTCTCTATTTTCTGTTTGGTCAGCAGCATTTCTTCTTCTTTCATCACTTTTTTTTTCCTTGCTTGCAACCCAGACGGAATAGTGCTAAGGTTTTTTATTTCCTTTTTTTTTTTTTTCTGGTTTGATCTTGTAGACCAGACTATAGTTCATCTCCTTCTGTCCTTCTCCTCCTCTTTTTCTTCTTGTTCGATTCCCCTTTTTTTTTCTCTCTCATTTTTTCTATTTGATGTACAACGTCTTCTTCTTTGATCCCTCTGGTTTTTTTTTTTCTATGCTTGCAACCCAGGTGAAAGAGTGAAAAGGTTTTTTTATGTCTTTTTACTGTTTGATCTTTGTAAAAGGATCGTGTAATTGTTTGATGATCTGTGAAATTTTGAGAATCTGACCTATTTCTTTGGCCCTGTTTTCTGTTGTCTTGCATCATAGCAGTTGGAGTTTAAGGCTTTATACTCTCTTTTTGTTCAATGGTTTTGGTGCAGAAGCTATTTCAACGACCCTTTTCATCTTCAAGCTCTGATGAAGCCATGGCCAGACTGATGACAGTGGAGAAGCTTGAAGGACAATGTTCTTACGCGCCATCTCCAACAGCTTTCCCTGCAAAGTCCTACCAATTTGGCACCAATTTGTGAGAGATTGGGGTGCTAGAACTTTGCATCCACGTCAGTCGACAAGGAAAGGCATAAATATTTTTGTTGTCTTTTAAAACCCCTCCTCTGAAAACAAACGATTTCAAAAAGCTATGACGTGGTATAATTCGTACAATTATCCCACTCCTTAAATCTATTCCCATCAAACTCCCCTCTAAACAAACGGTCGAAGGGTGGTTTTCTTATTATTATTGGTTGAGGAGAGCAGCTTTTGTAAATCGGCTACACCGAATTATTCCTTGGTCTAAAAGCAATCATATTAAAGTGTTTTTTATTTACTCCTGTCAAAGCATCCTAACCACCCACGTTGCTCGAATATGACGAATCACATTATAGATGCTCCCAAGACTATAAAATCTCGAAAGTGTTCGTATCCTTCTTATTAAAGTTTGATGGCCATTAGATGAAGCCCATCCAAGGGCTATTAGTGGTCAACGGCCCGTAATTTATGCTGGTACTATCTATCTTGATTGAAGGGTTGTAATTAAAACCACGAGATGCAAGTCTTCATCCAACGACTGTGAGGGCAGCCGCTATTTGGTGCTTTTCAGGTACATTGTTCTTCGCTAAAGATTCAGTTTTAAGGCTCCTGAGTGGCCCGAACTACAAATGTAATATCACCCTCAATAGCTTCAATTTGGGTGAATCAAATTGGACAATTTTTATCTCTCTGAGATCTAAATTCCTGTGGCAAGAAACCAGAGGTATAGGTTGCTGAGGTTGTCCGAAAATGGAGTTGAAGCTCAATGGAAGCTTTGGGTTTGAATGTTGAATATGCTATCCCTTGCATATGATTTGTAGAATCCATTAAAGGGCTAGAAAGTTGTTGCAAGCTCGGAAAACAACCTCCATTGGTGGTAACCAAGAGAAATAAAGGGAAAAATGAAAAATGAAAAGAGAAGAAGATCCTCCACTTTTTTTTTTGTGTGTATGTGTGTGTTCAATGCACTTAACCATCTCTTATACATCTTCAAGGCACTATTAATGGTGGATTAGAGAGCTTTATGAGAAGAGTGTGTGAGGATGAATTGTGTTGAAAGAAAAACAAAGAGGGAGAAAAGAGAGGTCTGTGTGACTTCTTATGCCCTGGAGAAGAACCCCCTTGTGTTAGTTGCATTGCATGAAGTATTAACTTCAAGAGAATGCATCAGAACTTCTATTAAAGGAAGGTGGTTATTGTTTTCCATTGAAGACTTGAAGGTCTACTCTGTAAGAAAGAAAGAGAAAGGGAGGGAGAGAGAGAGAGAGTTTGGATCACACGCTCACTGAAAACACTGCTAGATATGGGTTCCATGGTACATCTAAAGATTCTAGTGGACAATCAAAGTTCCCGGTTCCATCTCCAGAAACTAGTGATCAGAGACATTGCAAGGTTATAAGCTCTTCTACACTCATTAACCTGTGCATTTGATTTATTGTATTTCCATAGTATGCTTAGCTAGGTTATACTGCCATAGACCTATGCTACGTGGGATTTCATTGTAGAGCATTAATATAAGCCTAACTCTTATCTTGTAATTGGTGTTTAATGAATGCTGTACACAAAGACTGTGTGTTCTTTGATAGTTACGGCTACCTAAGCCTATTTGCCGTGAGTGTGGCCTCTTAGATCATTTTGGAAATCTAGGGGTGAAGACCTAGCCTTTGTACATTGGAGGTGGAAACTAGGAATGTCTTCCCAAGGTTGTGGGTACGATAAAAAAACTAGTATTGAGTAGATATTGAGTCCGTTAGTGGGGCATTACTCCGTATATGTAGGCAACTGACTGAAGCACTCATTTCTTGTATTGTGGATGTGTATGTGTGTACAGTGTATGGAGTGATTGTCTATATGATATGTATGTATATCTGGTAGGCCTGACCACTTAGTGGTACAGTGTGAATGTGTATACAATTGTGTATTTGTGTATGATTGTAGTGTAGGGGTATGTGAGACATTTCTAGACAGTATTGATAAACTGTGATTGAAAGTGAGTCACATCAACTGGTGACTTGGCAAAAGAACCAATTGAGGGAAATTTTTGAGTACATTGTTTCACCTCCTCTTAGTGTCAACCAAAACCCAACAGCCTCTAGGACCCCACCCATATGTTTTTCAATCATACTTCTAACATTAGATTGTTTAATTTTGAGGGGTCTAAACCCTAGATAGTTAATGCTCGTTTAAAATGCGTATTAACACTATTCCCGTGTTGTGCCATTTAAAATGCTTTTGTTCAAACTACAGTAAAAAATACAACAAAAAATGGATTCGTTATGAAATCCATTCTCATATACAACTTCTTTTTTTTTTTTTTTTTTTTTGAAAAGAAATAATGAAATTTTATGATTAATATTTTAAAATTTTAAACTTCAGTTAAAAAAAAAAAACTTACTGATGGGTGCCAGCTGTGAAGCGCGGACCCAAATCACTGAATTTAGATTGTCCTTAATTCAAGGAAAAAGTACCTAAGGTATGTTTTCTCTCTAAACAAAGGAACTTACATTACAACTTTGGTCGTTATTGTTTGAGAAAATTACAGTTACGTCCCCTGGAGATTCTGACAATGTCTCGACACCCCTAAGTTGAAAAAATATTAACCCTCCCCTTTTTAGAGTTACGGTAAATATAAAATGTCTATTTTAACCTCTCCTTCAACCTTTCGATTAAGACAATTTGGTATGCTTGCAACTGCATACGACCCAAACCCCTCTCGTTCAAGGAGTTGGATCGTTTTCAAAGGATTGATTTCCACTTCCAATTTGTTGTTGGAGGCGTTGAAGGATTTCACACTTGTTTGTTTGATGAGTGGGATCAAGCCTGAGAATTGATTTTCCTTGAGATAAATCTCAATGGGACGGGGTACAGAGGCCGATGATGATGCCCTTGACACAGAGGGTGGAGGACGTCGATATTGATTATGCTGGAGAGAATCAATTGGCCAAGGCGAAGGCCGATGATGATGCCCTTGATGCAAACGACGCCGGTCCAAGGATTTTCATTTGAACAAGGGGTAGAACCAGGGGACCAAGAGTGAAGGCCATCGGCATTGGTGAAGGATTCCTTGAGCTTGAGAAGAGCGTCAACATCGGGCATGAAGAAAACCATTGGAACGGAAGTGGTAGAGGAGAATAGAAAAGAGGAAAACGCTGAAAATGTTGAAGAATGAGGTGGAGGCTGACTAGAGAAGGTGAACAGTGGCCATTGCTCAGCCAAAAAACCGACACCTCTGGGAAAGAATAGCCGTTGTTTGGTTCTACCTCTAAGGGGACTGTTTTCATATCTCTTTTTCTCAATTTGTTTTCTTTATTTTCCTTCATTTTGGTCATGGTGTGTTGTTTGTGATGGAGTTGGCAAATGGTGCAGTCTAAGAATAGATTGCCGATAGAAAGAGAGACAAGGAGAGAGAGAGAGAGAGAGAGAGAGAGAGAGAGAGAGAGAGAGAGAGAGAGAGGGAGAGAGAGAGAGAGAGAGAGAGAGAACAAAATTGATGCCCAATGTTCTCTCATCACCTACAACTTGATTACCAAAGATGGGGCCTGGTGCTGCGATTGTGACCAAGGATGTTAGGGATAATGCTAGGCTTTCATATAGGGTTATTAAAGATCGGGGAAAAGAGGGGTAAACTGAGAGCCGCAAGACTTCGATTTAATGGGAGAAGGGTAGATTTGTAAATTTACCCTATTGAGGGTAATTTAATTATTTAAAAAATTATAAACTGGCAATATCATCATTTAATGTTTAACCACTAACGGAGTGGATTTAGTAGTAATACTTTTCTAGTTGGGAGGTGCCAAGACATTGTCAGAATCTCCAAGGGAGGTCATTATAGCCACCAAAGCCATTGGTTCTCCATCCTATTTTCGATGTGGGATTAAACATAGAATCATGCATGACAACAATAAACCTTTGGTAATGGGATGGAAATCTAACTTTATCCACTATGGAGTGTGTTTAAACTCCCAACTATATTGGAACATTATGATCAAGTACATCATCTTAGCTATTGAAGTGGCATTTCTTGATCATGCTATGCACATCTACTGCAAGGAGATGGATCATGTGTTAAATATCGATATTAATATTCAACTCCCATATACTTAACTAAATCATATTATGCTCTATATGAAATTATCAAAAGGAAAATTGTGTGTTGTCTGAAAAGTCCTATTGAGAGCTAGTAGAATTAAGGAAAAATAGACAAATTTTTTTGATAAATGAAAGATTTTCCCATGTTTTTGGTTTCGTACTTTAAAAATCTAAATGTTTAAAACCTATCCGTTTTTGTCTTTTTGCCGTTTTCAAAAGTTTGACCATTTTCTTACCGTCCTGTTCAAGTTCTGAACCATTTAGAACACCTTTGTATTGACACCGTCTTTTTGCCATTCCCATTTTAACTAACTAGGGTCTTAACATAGCTTAGTGGGCTAGCAAGTGTGACTTGCTGTTGGAAGTTGGAACCCAATAATTAATTTTTTTCTTTTTTTTATAAATTGTAAATTTTTATTAATATAAAAAATTAAGGTGAAGTTTTTAAATCTTCACCAACAAATTTGTTATGATCAAAATCCACAACTTTTTTTAAACATTGAGAAGCATTAGATTATCATCCACATTGATTTCATTTGGTAGACTATCATCCATAATGATTGAAACACAAAAATGAATAGAATTTATTCAATTTTTAATTAAGTTCAGTTAATAGATGGGTAATTTGGTTTGATTTGAATCGACGAAACGAAGCCAAATCGATAAAAATTTCATGACTTTGAAACCAATTAATCAATTAGGCTGCATTTGTTAGTCATTCAGTTCCAGAAATAATGTTTCGTGTCAAAAACAGAATTCTCAGTTTTCGTGTCAAAATGCAATTTAAAAACAAAAAAATAGTGTTTGGTGAACATGTTTTAGGAATGATTAACCTAGTTGTTCACTTTATTTATTTATTTTTATATTTGAAATGAAATCGAAATGACAGAACAAGGTTTCATCATTCCATAATTTTGCGTTCTAGCTTTTCTTTTTCCCTTTTCATTAAAAAAAAATCTAAAAACACCAAAATGACACCAAACGTTTCATTCCGTTTGTTATTCCCATAGAGAGGAAAAACGTTTTTGGGAATGACTACCAAACGCATCCTTAATTTCGGATTTTATTTACTTTTCATTTCTAAGGGCCCGTTTGATAACGTTTATGAAAACAGAAATGAAAATTGCTTTTTCCAGAAATGGAAAAGAAGGTGTTTGATAATACTTGTTTCTAACAGAGTGGTTGATAATCTTTCAATTCTAACAGAGTGGTTGAAATTGAAGTTGTTGGATCTGGAATGTTGGAAGGCAGGCTCACTGTCGATTAGATTTGAAACGCGTCCAATGGCTCCAATCCCAGCTCCAAACTTTGGATTATCCATAGAGGAGGAGTGAGAGAAGGAAGAGGACGATGAGGAAGAAGAAGAAGTACAACACGTGCAAGGGCACACATTAGCACAGTTGGGACAGAGTTGGAGGAGACGGTCTATGAGACAAAAAGGGAAAACTCTGGTGGTTCGTCGCTTCGACGGATGCTTTTGACATTTCTATATCTCTTCTTCATCCCTTGCGGAATACAAATTTTCTGCAAGACTCGAAAACCCCACAAGACTCGAACAAATTGCAAGACTCAAAAACCCTTTATTGTTGCTCAAACAATCCTTATGAAGGCGCATCACATTCTCACCTCCAACCAGCTTCCCATCTTTGGAAATCGAGAATGCCTCAAGACAACTAAAGGGTTGAAGCCTCATACCACAATAGCAACAGACGAGGTTGCAGGTCTCGTTGGGTTGCAGAAGCTGGATTCCTTTCTCCTGCAACGCATTCTCCAGATTCCCTACGCAAGTCTTCGAGTCGTCAGGCAGCACTGGAAGATCGTACGACTAGGTGGTCATCCTGTTCTTGCTTGCCCTTCCAAGGGCCATGGTGGAGTAAGCTGAGTAGAGCCAGGCGGCCAAGACGGGGCAGCAACGACTCTGCTTCAGCCTTGCTCTTGCCCTCACGATTTTTGGGCACCAAAGTTGTTCCCAATAACGGTGAAACAAGTATTGTTTCGTCATGTATGTTTCTAGGAACAGAAATCACCATAAATTTAGGGCCTGCTTGATAATGTTTCAAGAAATGCATTTCTGCCGAGAAACAGAACAAAAAGAGTTTGATAAAATTGTTTCGTTTCACTTGTTTTCAGAAATAGAAATAGAAATTTTTACCTATTTATGGTTCAAGAAACGATCTAGGCGAAACAAGTTCGTTTATGGAAATTACTCGTGGCCATTATTTCACTGGTTACTATCGACTTCTAGAAACATGATTTATCAAACACCTTCAATTCCGTTTTTGTTTTTAGAAATGGAAATTTATGTTTCTGCAGTTTCGTGAAACAGAAATGGTAGAAACATTATCAAACGGGCCCTTAGATTTCTATTTATGAAAACATGAGAAATGGAATGAGTTTGTCAAATGTTTTTTGTTCTATTCCTATCGTTTCTTGACACAAAAACAATAGAAATGCGTTTCTTGAAACACTATCAAGCGGATCTTAAATTGACACTCTAAATATTGGGGATGGAAATCCTCTGTTTTTCTCATCCTTGTTTTTCCTTGTTTTGCTACCTACAGAACATGACACGTGGACAACTTTAACACCAACGGTCAAGATTGGGTGAGGATTATTATATCTGGTGCGTTGGTGTTAAAGTTGTCTACGTGTTGTATTCTGCAGGTAGCAAAACAAGAAAAAACAGGGATGAGAAAAACAGAGGATTTTTTTCGAAATATTGGTGGGTACATCCGTACGCGATACTGTGGTGGTAAAACCAGAGAATACAGGAGGGGTAAACAGTCCGCATCGAAAATCTTCCATACAGGCTACGGCTATGGAATGCCCAAAGTCGATACGGATAAGCTCTGAAATTCAAATATTCAACCAATGCCCATGGCCAGTCTCACAGTATGCCAGCGAAGCAACTATGCTTCGGATTTGCTCCATATGATATGAGAGGTAAAGTTCTTATTCTTCTATCTCCTGTTTCTATGTTTTCCTGTACAATATTACGGTAGTATTCTAGCAATCCAACTTTGGTCTCTGGTTCTCTCTTTCTAATATTTGCAAGAGAAATCTTTTGATGTTTTCATGATTGTGATGGAGCTCTGTTCTTCAAGGATTTGTGGTTCCAATATAAGCTGTGGTGTTCAAACCGATAGGAAGCCATCTATTCTAAACGGTAATGGTTTCTTTGGGAGAAAAACAATGGGAAATTTGAAGGTTTTACCATGTGGGTTTCTTTTGAATTTGAAGAAAAAGAGGAAAAAACAAGTGGGTTTTTGTGAGTTAGTGATAGTGCATTCATATGCGGTGATGGGAAGGAAAGGGAGAGCCGAAGATGGGTTGAGTTCTGATGAGGTAATTCAGATTCTGAAGTCCACGTCTGAACCAATTGAGGCTTTCTCGTTTTTCAAATCAGTCGCCAAACGGCCCCTTGTTTTCCACAGCACTGAGTCCTGCAATTACATGCTTGAGCTCTTGAGAGTCCATGGGAAGGTGGAAGAGATGGCTGTTGTGTTTGATTTGATGCAGAAGCAAATCATTAAGAGGAATTTGGATACCTACTTGACTATTTTCAAGAGTCTCTCTGTACGAGGAGGGATTGGGCAGGCCCCATTTGGGCTTGAACGGATGAGCAAAGCTGGTTTTGTTTTGAATGCCTTCTCGTACAATGGTTTAATCCATTTGCTTCTTCAATCTGGGTTTCTTAGGGAGGCTATGATGGTTTACAGAAGAGCAGTTTCTGAGGGGATTAAACCTAGTTTGAAGACTTACTCTGCACTTATGGTTGCATCAGGGAAGAGGAAGGACACCAAAACTGTTATGAATTTATTGGAAGAAATGGAAAGTATAGGTTTACGACCGAATATTTACACCTTCACAATATGCATTAGGGTGCTTGGACGTGCAGGTAAAATAGATGAAGCTTGTGGGATTCTCAAAAGAATGGAGGAGGAGGGATGTGGACCTGATGTCATTACTTATACAGTTCTCATTGATGCCCTTTGCAATGCTGGCAGACTTGATAGTGCCAAGGAATTGCTTTTAAGGATGAAATCTAGCAGTCATAAACCAGATCGGGTAACTTATATCACCTTGTTGGACAAGTTTAGTGATTCTGGGGATTTGGACTCGGTGAGAGAATTTTGGAGGCAGATGGAAGCTGATGGTTATGTTGCCGATGTGGTTGCTTTCACAATACTTGTGGGTGCTTTATGCAAAGCATATAAGATTGATGAGGCATTTGGCACATTGGATGTCATGAGAAAGAAGGGTGTGAAGCCAAATCTGTATACTTTCAATACACTGATTTCTGGGCTGCTGAGAGTAAATAGGTTGAATGAAGCACTAGAACTGTTCAACTCTATAGAATCTCAAGGTCCTGAGCCCACTGCTTTTACATACATCCTATTCATTGACTATTATGGTAAGTTAGGGGAGTCTGGCAAAGCTGTGGAGACCTTTGAGAAGATGAAGAATAGGGGAATTGTTCCCAATGTGGTTGCTTGCAATGCTTCTTTATACAGCCTTGCAGAACAAGGTAACATTGGCCAGGCAAAGAATGTTTTCAATGGACTTAAGAATCATGGCCTTACTCCGGATGCTATAACCTATAATATGATGATGAAGTGCTACAGTAAGGCCGGGAAAGTCGATGAATCTGTAAAATTACTCTCTGAGATGATGCGAAATGGTTGTGTTCCTGATGTGATTACATTCAATTCCTTAATTGACTCACTTTACAAGGCCCATCAAGTGGATGAGGCATGGGATTTGTTTCACAGGATGAATAAGATGAAGCTTATTCCCACAGTTGTGACCTACAATACATTGTTGGCTGGATTAGGGAAAGATGGTAGATTGCAAAAGGCCATAGAATTATTTGAGAGTATGAGAACATATGGTGTTTCTCCAAACACAGTAACATTTAATACGCTTCTTGACTGCCTTTGCAAGAATGGAGAGGTCAATTGGGCCTTGGAAATGCTTTCTAGAATGACAAAAATGGAATGTTGGCCTGATGTATTAACATACAACACCATCATTCATGGTTTAGTTAAGGAAAACAGAGCTGATGATGCATTTTGGATCTTCCATCAGATGAGGAAACTGTTATATCCTGATTTTGTGACTTTGTGCACTCTCCTTCCGGTGGTGATAAAAAGTGGGCGGATTGAGGATGCTTTTAAGATTGCTGAGATTTTTTTCTATCAGGCTGGATGTGAAGCAGAGATGATTTCTTGGGAAAATCTAATGGAAGCAATTTTATGTGAAGCTGGAATAGAACCGTCTATCATATTTGCTGAAAGATTGGTGTCTGCTGGGGTTTGCAAGGATGATTCCATACTAAGCCCTCTACTTAAGTGTTTGTGCAGGCACAATAAAGCTGCTGATGCTAATAAGTTATTTGATAAATTCACGAAGATGTATGGAATTACAGCAACACTTGAAGTTTATAATTATTTAATGGAAGGCCTCCTTGCAACCCAACTAACTGAAATGGCTTGGACTCTATTTGAAGAGATGAAGGCGGCAGCTTGTGCTCCCGATATTTTCACCTACAATTTGTTACTTGATTCTCTGGGAAAGTCAGAGAGGATTGATGAACTTTACAAATTGCGTGGAGAGATGCTTTCTAGGGGATGCCAACCAAACACCATAACTCACAACATTGTCATATCCAGCCTTGTCAAGTCTAACATGTTAGATGAGGCTATAGACTTGTACTACGATCTAATGTGTGGAGACTTCTCTCCTAGTCCTTGCACATATGGCCCGCTTATAGATGGCCTTTCAAAGTCAGGAAGGGTGGAGGAAGCAAAGCAATTTTCTGAGGAGATGGTTGAATATGGATGTAAACCTAACTGTGCCATTTACAATATTCTTATTAATGGATTTGGGAAGGTGGGTGACGTGGAAACTGCATGTTTTCTGTTTGAAAGGATGCGTAAAGAAGGAATTAGACCAGATGTAAAGACCTATACAATTCTTGTTGATTGCCTTTGCATGGTGGGGAAGGATGCTGATGCTTTGCACTATTTTGAGGAACTGAAATTAACTGGACTTGATCCTGATTTGGTTGCATACAACCTGATGATTGATGGGCTGGGGAAATCACTGAGAGTAGAAGAAGCTCTCTCTCTTTTCCATGAGATGCAAAATAGAGGAATTATCCCTGACCTTTATACATACAATTCCTTAATACTCAATCTTGGGAAGGCTGGCATGGTAAAGGAAGCAAGACAGATCTATGAAGAGCTTGAACTTAAGGGCCTTGAACCTAATGTTTTTACATATAATGCCCTCATTCGAGGGTATAGCATGTCAGGAAATCTTGAACATGCATATGCAGTCTATGAAAAGATGATGGTTGGGGGTTTCACTCCTAACGCAGTAACAATTGCTCACCTCCCTAATCAATCTTGAGCTTTTTTCTAGGTATTTACCTTGTACACTATTTTTCCGCTTTCAATTGATTTCCTGTACTTGAAGCACAGAGAAATTACTCCACATTCTTTTGGTTGTTGTCGTAACATCACGGAAGATCTGGTTTTCTTCCACAACCTGTAATATAGTTCCAAGATCAAAGTTGTTGAATATTTTCTCCATCAATTAGGGCCAGGTTGGGTAGAGGTGAAGTATGATTAAAACAAAAACAAAATTGAACCTTTTTTAATAAAAAATGGAAAATGTTCTCATCAACAAAGAGTAATTGTGTCTAAATAACTCAAAAACATACTAAACATGTTAGGTAAATTCTACTTTATTTTTCAACTGAATTGTCACTGAAATTTCTTTGCACCTCCCACCTTCTCTATGTTTTCTATGTTTTCTTGCCGACATGTTTTCACGTCACTTTACATCAACTCCTTGTCAGAACAAACACCCCAGTTGAAAGTTTTATTTTAATAATCTATATTCATTTTATTTAGTTCACTTTAACTTTGAAAATTCTACTACATTTCACGTCACTTCACTTCTAACCAAATGTGGCCTCTGATGTGTTTGTTGCCTGGACTTTGTTCATGCTGGGATGCATTAGTATGACTGGTAGTTGATGGAGTTCTGATTTAGTTTCATTAGAAGTGCATGTATCTGTAGTTATTTTGGTAGTGGGAACTAATTTTTTTTTTTGGCCTTAGGTGCTTCTGGTGGCTCTGGTCTGGTAGTTTGAGTACTACTAGTGATGTTGTTAAAGTGACTAGTAAGCAGTCACTCCGATATATTTTTCTAAGGTGCTTGTCAAAACTCTCCCAAATTGGTTTCCATGGAGGTTCATGTTTAGTAATGTTTAGTAATGACAAGACAATTATCAGATGCGATAGATTCCTTACAGGAGTCCAATACGTAGCTTTTCTAAGTGTATATATGTTGTATTTGTGCCATATGATTGCTTTACAAGGCAGCCGTGAATATCAAGCTGTATTTTATGGCTACACTGCTACACCCTTTCAAAGAAAAATTTCTTTGCAAAGCTCTTCTGTATATCTGCAACATGTAAGTTCTCACCTTCATAGTAAACAGTATTCATTAGGTTTCTTTTATGTGATATAGGTTTCATAACGTTCGCACACTTTCTCATACATTCTCTGTTTTTTTAAACTAGTATTATATGGTATTTCCTTCAAATCATCAATCAACAACATGAGCATGCCACTATGTCGGCATGAATATGCTTTGGTTGCCATATCTGATGAAATTGTTACAGAAATTTATAAAACATTGTGCCAATAACTGTCTCAGGCAGGATCTGTCCAGGCAATCAAATGTCATCATTATGACATCGAGTTAAGTAGAAGCAAGATAAAGTTATGTGGGGCTTCGTTTTTTTAATCCATTCTGACCCATGTGGATGTATACTCTTTCTGTTATCTGATTGTGGTTTTTACTATTACCATGCCGTGGCAGCAAAATCTCAAAGGTAGTAATTTGTAATTCTGGTTTTTTATTGTGATATCTTTATATGCATAGGATCATCAAATATTGAGTTAATTCTAAGAAGGGAGACATGGGTTCTGACTGATCATATGCTTACTTGATAATGTTGAGTTAATTCTAATAAGGGGGACATGGGCTCTGACTGATCTGCATGCTTACATCATACAATCAAAGAGGAGATGTCTCCATGCTTCCTGATCCTAATATTCATCTTTCTGTGAAAATGTAATTTTCTCCTTGATATGTAGACTACTGGATATGTGGAAGTAGCAGCTTATGGAGATGGTTAAACTTACAGTTTCATTTGCTCGCTCAATGGATTGTTTTCTTGAATGAGAGTTTGGGTTCTTCTTAACTTCCTCTCCCTTAATGGCATTCAAGCATCTGTAGTTTGTGAGTTGTGGTTGTTAATGAATTCTGGAAGCTTCTTTTTTGCTTTGTTGTGTGGTTTATTGAGTGAAAAGTAGTCTTTTTGTATTGTGCAGAATAAAGAATAAGGAAATGTTATACATATTTTCCCAGTTTGAAGGCTGGATGCAAATTTGATGCTCAGGCAATTCAGGAAATAAAAGGCTTTCATATAATCTATATAAATATATGCAAAAGGTTGTGAAGTAGTTTATCAGGCGTTTATTGAAACTGATATTTATTTATTTTTTTTATTTACACGCTTTACTGATTCTACTGAATATTTTCATGCCTATATTATTAGAGTTTTGGTACTAAAAGGTCTTCCTCTTCTGGTCAAAGTCATCCATACTTCTGCTGATTCATTGAGCAGGGTATTGGGACCCATCAATTTGATGGTTCACTCCTCTTGGATATCCTGTGGGTCAAAATCAATTAAAACAGATTTCTGGTTGAGCCTCTGTGATGGGGACATCAAAGTGTACAATCGAAAGAAGAAGAAGACCCAACCAGTCCCATCTCTATGGTTGGAGGATTAGAAGAAACCAGGAAGAAGAAAGAAGGAGGAAAAAGAGGAGTCGAACCAGCCCTCCCAGCGCTGGGTTTGGCCCCCCTTGTTTCCCCATTCAGTAAATCTTGTGGACCCCACCAAATCTTACTTTACTTTGCTTTAATTCTGATATTATTTGACTTGTTTTAAATAATTAGAAACTAGGATTTCTTTCTATTAGGTAGTTTATTATTTCAAATAACTAAGTTTCCAAGTATCTTTTTATTTTTAGAAGTTTTATTCTATTAAAAATGTAAGGCCATTGGCCATTGGGAATTAATGAATTAGAATTGAAAAAACAGCCAATGAGCAAACCCCCACCCCTCTCACGATTCTCTCACTCTTTCAATCTCGTCTTTCCCTCATTCTCTTTCTCGCCTCTCTCCTTTTCTCTCTCTCGGTCTTCTCTTCTCTCGCCTCCCCCTCTCTCTTTCAATTTTCCTACTGCTACTGTTTACTGTTGCTGTTTCTGCTTACTCTCTACTGCTGCTGGCTAACATCTGCTGCTGCTGTTTTATATCCCCTTGAGGCTGAACTGCTGCTGCTGTTTTTTCCCCCTTAATGTTGAACTGTTGCTGCTGATCTCCCCTTTGATGCTGGACTGCTGCTGAACTTTTTCTTCAATACTGGGTGCTGCTGTTCTTTACTTCAAAACTGGGCTGCTGCTGAACTCCTTTCAATAATCGGACTGTTATTGGACACCGTCTTCAAAATCTAGGTTGTCTTCTTTTGTTCTCAGATCTGGGCAGCAGGTAAGTATAGAATGAACCCTCCCATTCCCCCACTACCCCCCTCATTATTTACTCCATTACTTCCATTAAAACCCACCCCCTTTAGCCATTGTTTAACCTTTATTTGCATCACTGTTTTACTTTAAAGTATTGCTGATTTTTTTATTACTAGTATGACTGATTTTAGAGCATATAACATGGGACTTTTATCTACCTTTGGTGCTTAATAGGCTAGTGTTACAACCTAATTTTGCTTGCTGTCATGTTCCCTACCCCATGTTCCCCCTTGACACTTGAGTGAGTTCATGTGCTTTTCTTCGTAGATTATTTTTGCTCTTTGTTACTTTGTTCATTAGTCTCACTTTATTTTGCATGTTAAATCGTGTTTGTTGAGCTTCCTTTGTCCTGTCCTACCAAGTCCCTTGAGTTTGCCCCCACCTAGTTAATTAATCTTGTAGGAAGCCTAGTCACCTAGGAACCCCCTACATCACTCTGCTGGATAAATCTGCTACATTTTCCCTATCTAATGACTGTACAAAATGCAGATATTTGGATTACCCAAATGGGTCAATTTATACTATGTTTATTATGGGACAGCCATAAAAAAGTGATCCATCACATTTGTTCGATGCTTATTTCATTTCTGTTGTATTACCACAGCTTCAGATGAACATGTGAATTGGTCTTTTATCTTCATGTGAAAGAGAAGTGTTAGTTTGTGCTTTTTGAACCTGCTCCAACTCTTTTATTGTTGCTTTTGTCCCTTCACCACTGTCTGTTTTAGACTATGTTTATCCTGGGACAGCCATCAAAAAGTGATCAATCACATTTGTTCGATGCATATTTCATTTCTGTTGCATTATCACAACTTCAGATGAATATGT
Organism: Macadamia integrifolia; assembly: GCF_013358625.1. Taxonomy (NCBI): domain Eukaryota; kingdom Viridiplantae; phylum Streptophyta; class Magnoliopsida; order Proteales; family Proteaceae; genus Macadamia; species Macadamia integrifolia. The sequence continues at coordinate 27,703 of NW_024868487.1, forward strand.
ATGAACTATTCTTTTATCTTCATATGAAAGAGAAGTGTTAGTTCGTGCTTTCTGAACCTGCTCCGATTCTTTTGTTGCTGCTTTTATCCCTTCACCACTGTCTGTTGTACAGATTCTGTCTGTAAAATTCTGAAATAGCATAATATATTTGTTTGGTCCTTCAAATATTTTAACATTATCTTGGATAATGGAAGAATGATGCAACTGCTACTGCTATTGTCCACCTTGTCAATGCAACAATAATGTCCATTGCAATTTTTATTGATTCCATTTTTTCTTCTTATGTTTTTTCTTTGTTCTTTGGCAAGTTATTCTTTTGAATTTCTTTCTCCTTGCTGCCTCATTTTGAATTTTTCTTTTAATTATTTTTTCGTAGCCCCACATATTACCTTGTTCTTATGATAGATAGTATAACAACAACAACACAACTCGTCGGCTACATGCAAAAAAAAAAAAAAAAAAAAAAAAACTTTTGGACATCCCACTCGTGAATCGGCAACCCGGATCATAGCCCTTCAAGTAGCTCTGTTCGATACCATACTTGGGCGAAGACTTAACTTTTGCATGTCTCTTCTTACTAACTCATCAATGGTCGTTTTTGGCCTGCCCTAGCCCTTATGATAGATAGTACTTGTGTTCTAATTTTCTTGGAACCAATAGCTCTATAGAAAAGAGTTTAAATTGATTATGATGCTTCAAGTAAGTGTCTATTGTCGACCACACCTGCAACTTAGTATTTTGTTGACTTTTGCAGATGTTATTTCCTTTTAGAGTTGCAAGACAAGTTTGCTTCTCATTATCAGTCTTGAGTGCAAAATATAGTTTCCTGTTTGAGGACATCAATCTCATGGTTGCTAATTCCAAATGTGCTCTTGTGCTCATTGAGGAGCATCTGATTGGCATGTCAAATGGTTCAGCATGTCTAGATTGTATTACTTTTGTCCTTTCCTTCTTTAATACTCTGAATAAAGTGTGAAAATCTATTCTTTCACCCCCCTTTTCTGGCATCTTCATGTCTGACATGAGCATGTGAAACTTAGTAGTTAATCCTCCGAATCTCAAATTTGGGCATTATGGGATGACTAACCACAATAAGGCTAGATTGTAGGCATAGTTGTCACGGCGTCATGGCGACCCAAGGCGGTGGAGGAGTGGCTAATCGATTTGGTGGTGAATCTCCCTCTATGGTGTTGCCATGGTGATCAAATCGCCCATGTGTTATTTTTTATTTTTCCTATTTTCTAAAGTTATTTTGTATGTTTTTAATATATACCGTATGACATAAAAAACCAATCAACATTAAGCAACATGAAGTCATAAAAATCAACATAGTTACACTCATATCAAGTCATAAAAATCAACATGACTTATTGACATTTAGAGAAGTGCTCTTCTTCTATAAAAAGTTTTATTGGTCAAATGATTTTATTTTTAGATGAAACTTTTTTTGTATTAGGTATAACACAAAACTAGCTTTCCAACAAGTCTAAGATTACTAAGATTACTTAAATTTGAGTTGTTATGACAAAGTTATGTTCTGGTCAAACTTATTTTAAAGTGGGTGAATGCTGTTAAATTGCTTTGATGGAAACAATTTTATATACATCAAAACAAAAGATTATTTTACTGGACTTTTGGTTTTTAGCAATGTTCTACCATGATAAGATTTATAAAATTTTTAGAACTAAGAAAAACCTTAGCATTGGAAAATAAAAAATCGCCCTACAACAAAAAAATCCAGTTTTTGTTCTTGGACCGGGGGTTGACTTTTTATCCTTTTGGAATTTGATTTTTAAACTATTTTTATTGGATTCAAATAGGGGGTATTTGCTTATTTATGAATAATATCTTAAGTATATGAAATGAAAAATTACAAAAAGCATACAATGCAATAAAGCGACAGTCGCCTAGGCCCCAGGCAAACATCCTTGGCGACACCAAGGCGCTGCCTTGACAACTATGATTTTAGGACATGAAGATAATGGAGCTGTTGGTTTTTAGCTTCACATGGTCACATGTTTGAAGCAAACTTTGGTGTCAGTATATTTGACATAAGAAATAAATGCAGATTATGATGTGAATCATATCATATAAACATCGATTTTTTCTTAGCTATTTGGTCGCATCCAATACGTCAAACTAACTGGAATGAAATCAAAGATCCGTGAGGGTACGAAGTTTTTTTTTCTACTACTAATTTGGATTTTAATTGAAGATTAATTGAAATATGGTTTCAGTGAACACTTTCCCCAATTTTACCATCTTGAAATATGTAATGATTTCCTTTTTTTTTTGTTCAATCTATGGTTTTGAGCGCAGTAATCTTAATGATCCTTTTATTCAGTCATCCACAGGAATCTGAACTCAAGTTCAAAACTTTGGCCTGTTTCTGTGTTGGTCTTTATAGCTCATTATCTCTTAGGTTCTTGCCTTTGCCCCATTTAAATTCTAAAGGCTCTTTTTTTTTTTCAGCGTAAAATATTCGGTAAAACAAATTTTATGGTCAAATTAAATTTTTCGTTAGTTTGTTTTGTAAGTTGGAAATTTTTCAAAGAAGTAAAATTTCACTAGAGCTTACCCTTTTCCGGAAAAATACAATGAAAAATTTTACTACAAATTTCTTCGTGTAAACGCTTGATTTTTTTTTTGGATAGAATCTTTTAAAGGCTCAAATGAGTTGTGACTCACAAGCATCTTCTCCATGGACTCTCAAAGAGAGTTTCCTGTCTAAAGCTCTCATCTGAGCTTGCTCGACAAAGCCATGAGCATTCCACAATCTGAGTCCAGCTCTTCTGAAACCGTTCATCTCCTTTAGGTAAGAGTTTGGTTTCATTCACATTTTCTCTTATGTTTATCTCATATGTATCCTTTCTTCCTCTCTTTAGGGTTTTTTGAAGACTTGTTCAATTTTCTATTTACTACTTCAATCGGTGAACAACCAAACCCTTGGAACCTTCTTCAAGCCCAAGATGTGATGAGTTGATATCTAGGTGCCAAACGACTCCGTCGATAAGAGCTCTTGGGAGTCATCAGGCTGTTATCTCTAGCGTATCTATTGCTGTAGAATCTGTTAATAGCATTCAAGGTTAAACATGACTCCATCAGAGTTACAAAATATGAAGTTCTATTCTCCTTTCCATTGATAAGTTCCTGTTGCAATAATGGGTTTTATGAGTTTTAGGAAAAGTGTCAGTTACCAAACGGACCCTAAGGGGTTTAATGGTCTTTGTAATTCTCTATAACCTTCTCTCCATTGTTATAAATAAAGAGGGCTAATGTCATATTAGACACAAGTTATTACCCCATCTAACATAGTATCAGAGCCTTAGGATCCGAAACCCTAAGGACTCTCCCTCTTCTCCATCTCTTTGCCTCTTCCTCATTTCTCTTCAAACCCAGCGCCTCCTTCATCTGCGCCTCCCTCCATCTCTCTTCATCTGCTTCTCTCTTGTGGTGAGAGCTTCTTAAACCACCAATAGGGTTTCTAGCCTCCATCTATCCTTCCCCTAGGCTCTTAGACTCTCTTTTACAATGATCTGAGAGACGTAGAACCGTTTTTTCATCACTTTTTTAGGCTTTTCTCCCTGAAATCGTTTTTTCATTGCCGGGATGCTTTTTCTCCTCTCGATGCTCCGATTGTCTTGATGTTTGTTGCGATTGGTGCTCCTTATACTTGTAGTGGTACGTACCGACCACTTTTTCTTTTGAGGTCACTATTCTAGAGCTATTTCCAAAATCGTTTTCTCAGGGTTTTACCCTTTATCCATTTTTGGGTCTTCTAGCTTTTTTTATTTTGGTGTTTTCTCTATCTCCGGCTAATGTCTTCTATTTGCACAAGCCTCTTGAGTAGCAACCATATCTACCAGCTCATTTGCTTCTACTGGCGGAGATACCAATACTCTTCCTACATTTCCTCCTTGTGCTATCAAGCTCGATGGCACAAACTACCTTATGTGGTCATGCTCAGTTTGCATCTCCATCAAGTCCCGTGGCTATTACGGGTACCTCACTGGAACCACGAAACGTCTGACCACTAGTCCTGAGATTGACAAGTGGGAGCGTGCTAACTCTTTGGTTATGGCCTTCCTTGTCAACTCCATGTTACCATAGCTTTCACGTGGCTATCTCCTCCTTGACTCCGCTGCAAAGATCTGGAAATCTGTCTAGGATATTTATTCCCAGGCAGAGAATGATGCTCAAGTCTTTGAGTTTCACCAGAAGGTTCGTGATCTGAGGCAAAGAGGGCTCAATCTGTCATAGTACTACTATGAGTTGCGGACACTATGGACTGAGTTAGAATTCTATGAGGAGTATACTCCTTCCACCTCTGAAGATGTCACCAGTTTTCATGAGCGAGAGGACAAGATCAAGGTCTGACTTTTTGGCAGGTCTGAATGTGGAGTTTGATCAGCTGCGGTCCCAGGTTTTGACTCATAACCCTTTTCCTATCTTGGATCAAGCATATGCTGTGATCTAACTTGAGGACAGTCGATATGCCTCCACAGTAAGCCGTCACTCCTATTAAGAGATCTGCACTTGTCTCTGGCACTTAGTCCCTTAATGTAGCCCCACAGTCTGGTGGCTCCTCTGCCAGGACTCCAGTGAAGTATGATTACTATGGGAAGGAGCATCACATCAAGGAGTAATGCTGGAAGCTTCATGGCCGTCCTGCTAATACATTTGGAAAAGGGCGAGGGAAGGGTTATGCTGGTACTTCTGGGCAGGCCAACCATACTTAAAGCCTTGACTCTGACTCTGACTCTGACTTTGCTCTTAGCACCTCAGTAGCCTCACTATCATCTGATGTGCTTACTGCCGTTCGGCGCCTCTTGACACGTCCATACCCTCCTGGACCAGCCAGTGCGAGCTCTGCTCATTCCACCCCTTATGGGTCAGGTATCTCCTTTTGTGGCTATAATATCTCTGTCCCTTCTACCCCTTGGATTATAGACTCTGGGGCTTCTGATCATATAACAGGCCATTTGCCTCTTTTTTCATAGTACACTACTTGTCCTGGTAATGGTAAGGTCAAATTAGCTAATAGGATTTATTCCACTATTCTGGGAAAGGGCTCTGTTAGCTGTACCTCTTCTTTATTCCTTTCTACTGTATTGTATGTTCCTTCTTTTCCTACTAACCTTTTGCCATTAGTAGTCTTACTTCTCGTCTTAATTGCAAAGTCACCTTTTTCCCGTCTCATTGTGTTTTTCAAGATCTGGTGACAGGGGTAATGATTGGCTCTGGTAGGGTACGTAGTGGTCTGTATCTGCTTGATGATTACTTGGCTTTGGTCTCTGGTCAGGCTCTTCAGACATCTTCTACGTCATTTTCCATCTTTGAGCTACTGCAGTAGCATCGTCGGTTGGGACATCCCATTTTGGGAACTTTAACTAGAGTTTTTCCTTCCTTTAAAAATTGTAATTCGAGTCAGTTTTTTTGTGAGGCATGTGTTTTGGCAAAACAAACTCGAATCACTTATTCTGTTTTTGGAAATAAAAGTGCCACTCCTTTTTCATTGATACATTCTGATATTTGGGGTCCATCCCGTTATTTTTCTGTCAAAGGTTATCGATGGTTTGTCTCTTTTATTGATTGTCATTCTCGGACTACTTGGGTTTATATGATGTGAACCAAGTGCAAGACCTTCTGTTGTTTTCAACAGTTTCACCGTATAGTTCAGACTCAGTTCGGTGCTACCATTAAAAGATCCTTCGAAGCGACAATGGCCGTGAATACTTTGAAGGGTCCTTTCAAGCTTACCTTTTCGGATCATGGGATGATTCATCAGACTAGTTGTGTGGATACTGTAGCTCAGAATGGGGTCACTAAGCGGAAAAGTCACCAACTTTGTGAGGTAGCACGCTATCTTACGTTTGAGATGCATGTTCCTCCCCAGTACTGGAGCGACGTAATTTCACTGCTGCCTTTCTTATCAACCGAATGCCTTCTCGGGTCCATGCCTTTCGCTCCCCTCTGGATCTTCTCCAAGGTTCCGTTGTTTTTCCTGTTTCTCCTAAGGTATTCGGTAGCGTTTGCTATGCTCGCGATCATCATCCTCATGAAAGTTTGATCCTCGTGGTCTTCCATGCATTTTTCTGGGGCATGCTCCTACTCAGAAAGACTATCGTGGTTTTCATCTTCCTACTCGACGTTGGTTTGTGACTATAGATGTTGTCTTTCACAAATCTGTGTCCTACTCATGGTTTAAGATCTCGGCGAGATCTTGTTATTTTGAAAAGGCGAGTTGGCGTAACAGGCGAGGTTAAAAATGACCAAATCTCGATCAAGATTTCGAGATCTCGACTTGATCAGTTTCGGTTCATCTCGGTCCAATTTTTAGTTTGGGCCACACCATATAGACAAGGTTTCGACCCCTTTAGGAGAGATATCTCGCTGGTTTCGCCTCTGGGACCTATTTTTGAGGGAAAAAATACTCAAAATCTTTGGAACATCTGTTCTTTCTTGGAGATCTTCACTCTTAGTTGCATTGAAGCAAAGATATTCAAGATTGGTGGTGGCTTTTCTCTTCAAGTACACTTTAAGGTAAAAATTTCTTTCCAAACCCATATTTTTTATAGTAACATCAAATCTTGTTTCTTACCATTGATTTGTTTATATGTGATGCTATTAAGACTGATCTATAGATTCATGTAAGAAAAATTAATTTTTTTATTTTTCTGTTACAATAAATGCTTTTCTTGAAAAAAAAAAAAAAAAAAAAAAGAAAGAAAAAATATGATTTATATATGATGTTTGGTACTCAATTTTTTATATGTTGGTCACCAAAGGCTGATCTACAGCCTTATGATGTCCATTTTTTTTCAGCCAATAAATAAATAAATAAATTTTCTGAAATATATAATATATATTAAATAATTACAGAAAAATCCAGAAAATATGACAAAAAAAATTCTTTTTTGTTTCGAAAATTACTTTAATGTTGTGTAAATATTGTTAGTATATTTTGAAATGGAAATAGTGTTATTAGTTACACTCTATTATACTTTATTATGAACTTTGATTTATTATTAATAAAAAAATATGTTTAAAAATACAGAAAAATAAAAAAAAATATGAAAGAAATTCTGTTTTGTACAGAAAATTACTTTAATGTAATGTAAATATTGTGAGTATATTTTGAAATGAAAATGGTGTTATTAGTTGCACTCTACTATACTTTATTATTAACTTTGATATTATTATTAATAAAAAGTATGATTTAAAATTAAGAAAAAATTATAAAAAGTAGGGGATTAATGCATGCATTCTTTCATATAGTGTTGATGTTGAATAGTTACTATTTACTAATTCATGCACAAACACTTCTATGTAATAGTGTTGAAGACTTGAAGTTGGTGCACAATGTCTACTTCTGGAGGTGGTGATATTGCTTGGGGATCCAATGTCAGATGACAAAAAAAAGTCAAAGTGTAGGTAGTGTAAGAAAATGATAAATTCTGGAGGTGCTACTAGGTTGAAGCAGCATTTGGCTGGTGGGTGCAAAGATGTTTCCAAATGCCCCCAAGTTTCATATGAAGTGAAAAAAGATACGCAGCGGAGTCTACGAGGTGGAAAGTTAAAGAAGGCAGAGAAACAAATGTTGGATCAAGAATTCGATGAGGCAGTCTTAGAGAGTCACCCTCACCCAACAACAGTGGATGTTGACTTTGATGATTCTGATAGTGATTACCAGCCAAACTGAGGTATGACAAGGGCAGAATGGAGAGAATTGCGAAACATTAAGGCATCGAGCAGGGTCTCTCATCAAATAGAAAAGGTTGGGCGGCTAGAGATGAAGAGAGGAGCAGGTGGCTCTAGTTCTAGAGCAGCTGCATCAGATGTGCCTCCCATAGAGGAAAGAATGAACAAGAAGCAAAGGAATGTGGATGTGCCATTTAGGAAAACTCAGAGTATGAGGGCTGCCACACCCCCATCACCACCCAAAGAGATCCTGATGAGGTCCTGAGGCAAGATCCTCTTATATATAGACAACAGGATACAAAACAAAGAACCATAAAGCAAGCTTGGGGTATATGGAAACAACAACTTGGGGATGCATTGTCAAAATTTTTTTTTTCTATAATAGCATCCCAGCTAATGCTGCACAAGGGACATATTACTAGTCCATAATTGACACTGTAGGAAGGGCTGGTCCAGGAACAAAGGGGCCCACTCGTTATGAGTTGATGAATGTTTATTTGCCTCATCAGAAGGAGTTAGATGAGTACATTAATAGCTTGAAGACTCAGTGGGCACGATATGGAGTTACTGTGATGTGTAATGGTTGGATTGGACCAACTAGACAGTCCGTCATTAACTTCATGGTGTATTGTGATGAGAAGACTGTCTTCTTAAAGTTTATTGATGCATCCAAAGAGAAGAATGATGCAATTTACTTATACAAGTTGAAGGATGTTGCAGAGGTGGGGCCTGAGAATGTTGTTCAGATTGTGATAGACAATGGGAGCAACTTCAAGAAAGCAGGGGAGAGACTAATAAGTAGGAAGAGCAAAAGCATCCACCTTTTCTGGACACCATATGTTGCCCACTGCATTGACTTAATGCTTAAAGACATAGAGAAGAAGTGATCACATTTGTTTATAACCATGGATATGCTCTCTCTTTGTTGAGGGAAAAATGCGGTGGAGATTTGGTAAGGCCAGGCATGACCCAATTTGCAACCAATTACATTGCATTGAAGAGCTTTCAGGATAAGATGGTTGGTTTGAGATCCATGTTTGCTAGTCAAGAGTGGTTTGGATGGAGGGAATCTAATGCAGATTAATTACCAAAATAGGCTTGTTTTTTATTAGGAATAACCCTAGGGTTGTGTTTCATACATGTTAAGCCTTTGATCCCATGTGTTTTGAGTGTAATAGACCACTTTTATGGGTCTAAAAGAGGGGCTCTAAGATTGAGTACGGGATTATTAGTTAGTTTCTATTTTCATTAGTTTCCTTTTTAATTGGGCTTGATTTGAGTTATATTTGTTTCCTTAGGAGTCAAGTTGTTAATTGAGTCAAGTCATTAGTAGTTAGTTTCCTTTTTCAACTAGTTTTTAAGTTCAGTTAGTTTCTAATTTCAGTTTTTAGTAACTATTGTATTAGGAGAATATTTGGTTTCCTTTTTGAGGAACTTTCTATTTTGTAATTCCCTCCCCCATTAACATTATGAATAAAGAAGAGGAGGCTCCTAAAAGCCTAGAATGATTTTGATAAAAAAAATTAATGGCTGTTGCTATTGTCTTCTTCATGAAGAGTTGTCTTGTGTTTGATCAAGGTTGAAGGAATTGGTGTTTGATCCAATTGACTCTTTGCGGCGTGAAGTCCAAGAGGTCTCTTCAACTATTCTTTCTTTCTTTTTAAAGTTAATTGCGAGGTTCTTCAAACCAGGTAAGGGATCTGAACTGCTTTTGATTTCTGGTTCTAGAAATCTCAAGTTTCTCTCCTGCTGCCCCTATATTGTTCTGAAGATCCAGCCAGCCGATGGCCCTCCCCTTTTGATTGATTGTTGGGTTTATTGAGAGGGAGGTTTGACCTTAATTTGGGACCAATCAGACCATGGGTTTGTCTGATCTGAGGTGCTAAATACTTCTGGCCGACTGTGTCTCTGCCCAGATTTCAGATCTGGTTTGACTTACCTGCTCCTAGTATTTGTTTTCGATTGTGGCTTATCTAATACTCTATACCTGCTGCTGGTTAGTCTATTTGTTTGGTGTAATCTCTGTTTCAGAAATTCCAAATTCTGGGTTTGAAAATTCTGGTTTACAAGGACTGTTTGACTCTTACTTCTGGACTGTTGTTTGCTGCCTAATTTTGGGTGATTATTGGTTGTTCTCTGGTTTATAAAATCCTGCAGTCTTGGGTCTGGTTTGGTTGTCAAATCCGTTCCTACATTTAGTGGTATCAGAGCATGGCTGAGAACAACACCCCCACCTTAGCTTCTATTATGGAGTAGATACAGAATATGAGAGCTGAACTAAAGGCTGAACAACAAGCTCTTAGTGAAAAGGTGTTGGCTATGGAGACTCAACAACAACCTACACATGGTACTCATATACCACCTAAAGTGGAAGCCCCTATGAACTCAGTTGCTCAGTTGCTAACATGAGACCTAACCTTAATCTGAGAGGATCACAGAGATTCATGTAGTGCAACCTACTTTTGAAGAATATGTAAGGGGTTACTTTGAAACTTAATGTCCGACATATCAGAGGTACTCTGGAGATTCACAGAAAGTCAAGCTTGATCTGAAGGAGTTTGATGGGAGACATGACCCCCAATTGTTCTATGATTGGGTAGCTGATCTGGATAATTATTTTGATTATTATGACTTGCCTGAGGAACATAAGATGAAACTAGCTCGTGCCAAGATAGTTGAGGCTGCCCGTGATTGGTGGAGAACCTATGAGTATGAATTGGAGGACCGTGGTAAAGAACCTACTACATGGGAAGAGATGGAGCAAGAACTATCTGATAAGTACTTGCCACGTAATTTCAGAGCTCGTATACAAGACCAGCTGAACTCTCTTCGTCAAGGAAATATGATTGTGGTGGAGTGTATAAATAAGTTTGATGCACTTTATTCTTGCACAGGCATTAGGAAGAATGAGAGGCAATTACTTTCTTAGTTTCGATTGGGATTACGAGCTGAAATTAAGAGAGAAATTGGTGTTACTGATGTGAATACAATGAGAGATTGCTTTGACAAGGCTCTTCGAGTAGAGGAACTTTTAGCACAGCCAGGTAGAAGGTTCAGTTACCAAACTGGGTAGGTTAAGAAGAATTTTTCAGCCACTAAACCGAACACTTCAACACCCCCAAGAGCCACAACTCCTCTATGTGAAGTGAAGATACCTCTATTCAAACCAAAAAAACTTGAAGCTAAGGTTCACATTGAAGAGATGGTTCTTGAAGCTTCAAAGACAGAAGGTCAAGAGATAGAAGATTCAACTAAAGAGTTCTACATTAAAGAGAGCATAGAAGACAAGACTAAAGACGTGGAAGATGCGGTAGTGGTTGAGATCACTCCACAACAAGTCTTTGAGATTCATGATGACAAGGAAGAGCTTGTTCCTCCAACCCTTGATGATAAGGTTACCAACATTGATGACTCTATACACACGACATTCACAGTTGGTATTGATTCAGAGGTTGAGCATATAAAGTTTGTTATGCCATCATGGTTTGTTGAAGAGAAAGCTCCACACCTTGAAGACTAAATTCCACAAGTTTACAAGCAACCAGAGTTTTGTTTGGGAATGGTCAAAGCTACTACTGACATGTTTCCCCCACATCACTGCAAAATTCGAGGATGAATTTTTTCAAGATGGGGAGAGTTAATGCAGATTAATTACCAAAATAGGCTTGTTTTATTAGGAATAAGCCTAGGGTTGGGTTCCATACATGTTAGGCCTTTGATCTCATGTGTTTTGAGTGTAATAGACCACTTTTATGGGTCTAAAAGGGGGGCTCTAAGATTGAGTACGGGATTATTAGTTAGTTTCTATTTTCATTAGTTTCCTTTTTAATTGGGCTTGATTTGAGTTATATTTGTTTTCTTAGGAGTTAAGTTGTTAATTGAGTCAAGTCATTAGTAGTTAGTTTCCTTTTTCAACTAGTTTTTAATTTCAGTTTTTAGTAACTATTGTATTAGGAGATTATTTGGTTTCCTTTTTGAGGAACCTTCTATTTTGTAATTCCCTCCCCCATTAACATTATAAATAAAGAAGATGAGGCTCCTAAAAGCCTAGAATGATTTTGTTAAAAAAAATTAATGGCTGTTGCTATTGTCTTCTTCATGAAGAGTTGTCTTGTGTTTGATCAAGGCTAAAGGAATTGGTGTTTGATCCAATTGACTCTTTGCGGCGTGAAGTCCAAGGGGTTTCTTCAACTATTCTTTATTTCTTTTCAAAGTTAATTGCAAGGTTCTTCAAACCAGGTAAGGGATCTGAACTGTTTTTGATTTCTGGTTCTGGAAATCTCAAGTTTCTCTCCTACTGCCCCTATATTGTTCTGAAGATCCAGCCAGCCGATGGCCCTCCCCTTTTGATTGATTGTTGGGTTTATTAAGAGGGAGGTTTGACCTTAATTTGGGACCAATCAGACCATGGGTTTGTCTGATCTGAGGTGTTAAATACTTCTGGCTGACTGTGTTTCTGCCCAGATTTCAGATCTGATTTGACTTACCTGCTCCTGTAGTATTTGTTTCTGATTATGGCTTATCTAGTACTCTATACCTGCTGCTGGTTAGTATTTATTTGGTGTAATCTCTGTTTCAGAAATTCCAAATTCTGGGTTTGAAAATTCTGGTTTACAAGGACTGTTTGACTCTTCCTTCTGGACTGTTGTTTGCTGCCTAATTTTGGGTGATTGTTGTTCTCTGGTTTATAAAATCCTGCAGTCTTGGGTCTAGTTTGGTTTGTCAAATCTAGCCCTACATTAGAATCTGGTTTGCTAGGTGGTATCGCAGCACAGGCCACCATCTCCAGTGAACAATTTTGGCAAGATGTGAAGAAGGTTCTTCTTATATTTGGCCTAATTGTAACTGTCTTGTGGTTGGTAGACCAGAGAAGCAACATTACCATATGTGTATGTTGCAGGTGAGAGCATCTATCCCTAGTGGTGCAAAATCCTACATCAAAATTATTGAATAGAGATGGGAGAAACATTTGATGCATCCACTGCATAAAGCTGGTTAGTTTATAAGCTTAAATATTGATGACTTACTCTACACATTATAGTCAATAACAAGTTACTTATGGAATTTACAGCGTATCTCTCAATCTTAAGTGCCACTACAAGTACAATTTAGGAATGGATGATGCATTGATAGAAGCAGTGGAGCTTATGGTGGCAAATTTGGTCCCGAAACCTAATCTATAGGCAACATGCAACACTGAGGTGGGTTAATGTTTAAGATATATATATATATATATATATAGCTTCCTAAGTGTTGATGAATTCCGTATTGTGTACTAACTTGTATTCAATGTTTGAAATATGTATAGATGAAGGAATTCAGGGATGCTAATGGGAGTTTTGGTATGGTAGTGGCTGGAAGACAAACTACTACCCCTGGTGAATGGTGGGTCCTATATAGAAAAGATGCACCTAACTTGAGGAAGATAACAATCAAGTTGCTCTCCCAAACTTGTTTTGCATCTGGATGTGAGCGCAACTAGAGTACGTTCCCATTGATCCACACTAAGAGGCAGAACCGATTGGGTCACGAAAAGCTACAACAGCTGGTGTTTGTGTACTACAACATGAGATTGAAGATGCAGCACATACGTCGAGGCATGGAGGGTAGCAGTGAGCCAATTGAACTTGCTCATGTTTTCCAAGAAGACTCAGATGATGAGAAGGATCCCTTATATCAATGGGTGAAGGATCGAGATCAGCCACTTATAGATCAGCCTGGGGGTAGGCCCGACCCTATGGTAGCTAGTCAGATGGATATTGACGTGAATGAGTATATGTCTCAAGAGGGTTGTGTGCTTTCACAGATGCCTAGGCCTTTCGAGTCCCAAGCTACTGGGGTTGATGTGGAGCCTGAAACTGTTTAGTCACGGTCCAGTGATGATGATGGTGGTGGTGGTGATGATGCAGGTGATGGTGATGGTGATGGTGATGGGGATGGTGATGGTGATGGTGATGGTGATGGTGATGGTGATGGGGATGGTGGTGATAGGGGGATGCGCGAGAGGTGCCATTACACTGAACCGGAGCAAGAACCGGAGCGGTTCACAGGAGAGATTCAGTTCACTCATGCCACATAGGACATGGCCCATGGTGCACATTCACCCAGTGCACCCACACCCTACAAGAGGCTCACGCCGTTGATTCTTAGGTGGTGGAGAGAAGCAGGATAGCTTGGACTCCATGGACATCTCTGTAAGGAGCTTGACTGACACACTAGAAGGCTTAAGCATGGAGAGTGGTACTGCTATTCTTGGGGAGCCGTTGAATGCACCGTCAGCTATATATGACACAGGGACAACCGGTTTAGACTATAGTCATTATAGTCAATTTGGCCAGTTTGGATACCCACAAGCCGGCTCTTTCCCCTGTTCCACTGAGTATGAGGGTCAGTCACACGACTCACACCCCCAGATTAGGTCAGGTTTTGTGGATAGCATCTTCGGGGCTCCAGAGTCCCAACCCTAGTCCAAGCCATACATAGTGGTTCCTGTCCGTCAAGCACCAAGCAGTAACTATGGATCTCGTTCCAGTTCATTTAGTTTCAGAGATATTTACCCAAGGATTTGGTACCTCCAGTTTGTAGGTGGTGATGTTTATAGGACTGTTGTGGCTGACTTTGAGTATTACTTCTATCAAATTATGACATGGCCAGCCTTTGTGATTCAATCAGAGAAAAACATACTTCGACATCAGCATCAATAACATGGAGGCTATGATGGTATGGCCCATCACTCATTTCAGTACTAAGAGCCCATTTGGTAACGATTCCGTTTTGAGAATGCTGTTCTTCGGCAAAATCATCTATTTGTATTACCTCATTAAAAGATGATTGTTTGACTCTGTTTGGGCGTTTGGTAAACTTGTTTTGAAACCGTTCTGGGGATTTCTGGAGTGAAATGGCATTTGGTAAGAACTATTTTCTAGCACATTTTTTGTCATTTTAATATTTATACAAACGCCATGAATGACTATATTGAAATGAAATTGATATCAAAATACATGGTTTCATGGTTAGAAAAAAAAAATAAAGATTACAATGCCATAACATAGATATGAATATGGTATCATGGTTTTTTAAAAAAAAATGAAAAATAAAGGTTGCAATACAATAACATAGAATTTTGGTATGGATACTACAAAATTCCAGGTTCCATTGCAAATAAAGTAAGAACTAATTAACACTCCTTTAGTCCAGTGCATACTATTTCCCGTCATTGTTCAGGTCAAGTTTGTCAAATCATAGGTTTTTAAACATCCAACAATAGTAGCACATCTGTTTTGTTACAAACCTCAAATTAATTATGAGAAAAAAACAATTAGAAGCTTCATCAAAGTAGTTTCATCAAAATACGTAAACACACTTTCTTCATATTGGTTGCAGTCTTTCCTTCACTGCCAACGCATTAGCAATGCATATCCTAATTTCGTTCATCTCTCTTTGTTCGGTTCCTTTGATTAGATGAAGATGAAGAACCATTATAGTGTTGATGATCCGGATTGAGGTCATCTTCTGGTGGGTATTTGTCATCAAGCCCAAATTATGCAAACTCTCGATCTAGACGGGCTTCATCTCTTATATAGTTATGCAAGCCACAACATGCGATCACAATAGAACCTTGAGTATCAAGGGGATAATCATTCATTTGCCTTAAAATCTTGAATTTATTTTTTAGGACCCCGAAAGTGCGTTCAATGACATTTCTTAGAGATGAATGCCTGTAGTTGAACAGCTCTATAGCAGTTCTTGGAGCCCTTCCATCACCTCTATAATCTGGCAAATGACATCTCTCACCCCTAAACGGTGTTAAGTAGCTAGTTTGATTTGCATATCCGGAATCTACGACATAATACTTACCTATAGTAAATATTTTATAATATACAATGGTATGATTAGTATTATATATGGCATTGAAGTATTGAAAATTATTATAATATTAAATTATTAATACCAAAACATATAACATTAAAATTTCACCTGGAGGTGGATGTGGGAAAAGTGGATTTTTTCTTGCTGATTCAAAGACTCTACAGTCATTTGCACTTCCTTCCCATCCAGCATTCACATATGTAAAGCGCATATCAAATGAATAAATGCACATCACATTTTGTGTTGTTATCCCTTTTCGATTCCTATAACGGGTTTGATCTTCTCTTGGTACAATTGCATGAACATGGCTGTCATCAATTGCACCTATGCAGTCCTATACATCAAGTTTCATATGTTTTTGTTAGATTAGTAGTAAAATCTTTTGCTAAAAAACAATTTTAAAATTATCTATTGATTACCTTAAAAAACGGTCAATATTTTGGATTTGAAGCTATCTCAATGGGGATACGATTGAAGCTTGCTGGTCTAATTCTTTCTTTCGCTAGTGAACGCATAGCCTTCAACACTATCCCAAAATACTGGCTAATAGTCCAATCAGATCGCTGAAATTGCTCTTTCGCATCTCTATTGCTTGCACCCTTTCCTACAATGAATAAGAACAAGGCTAGTTGTTCATCAACTTGAAGATAGCGAGAGTCCTTCAACCAACCCCTATGAACCATCAGTTTGCAGAGGTTCTCAAAGACGTGTCATTCTATGCGAAACTCTTGATAACATCTATTTGTATGCCCATTTAATATCTCATGGACCATCATTGCTCCTCTAAACATGCCATCCTTACAAGGCTCTTTACTATGCAGTGATTGTGCAATTATTATTGCTGAATAGCCTAGAATGACCATTCATCATCAATCATGTCTATATTTGACGACATTTTCGAAAATCCTAAAAAGAGATTCATTATGTAAATGCAGTCAAATAAAAGAAAGGAACAAAGTAAATACCACAACATCCACAACCAGAATCAAAAGATACCATAAAGCAATACCATAACATCCACAATCATAAATTTAATCAATACCATCATTGGTTTGTTATAAAAAAAACCTCAATAGATAACAAATTAAAACAAAGACAGTACCATAAACATCCACAACCATAAATCAAAAGCAATTTATTGTTTTACCACCACACAAAAACCTAAAGCAGTCTATTGTTTATCAGAAGATTGAGCAGTAAGACGATTTACCACTTCCTTCGTTCAGGAAGTGTTGCACAGAATGACATCCTCCAAATAGGATCATCCCATATACGCTCCACAGCTTTGAAATATATATCATGTGGCAAATCAGGTATGGAGTCCAGCAAGGCTTGACAACCAACCACACTTTGATCAATTGTGGTAGGTATTAATACTACCAGAGCTATCGCTGATCCACAAGGTTGGTTAGTTTGTCCTGCAGATGTGATTTTTGGATTGACACCCAACTCCATTCTCCAACTACAAAATTTATCGAGATTCTTCATTACACGATTCACATTTGTGGTTGAACTCTTCTTCCTACGTCCAGTAGGAGTTCTGTCAAGCCTACGCTTGGAAGGGTTAGTCATCTCCAAATCATCTTCTATGTCTTCCAAACTCATATTGAGAGGTGTTTGTGGATCTTGGTTCATCTGTGTCTCACCAAAATCTTCCTCATCCTGATTAGTTTCCCTATCTCCACTTGCATTTGAATCTCCAAAGATCATCTGTAGCTCAGGCCAATGTGGTAACCCATTCTTCTTACACTTTGCCCCACCCTGGATTTGCCTGAATAGTACAACACAACGTATGAGATTTTATCAATGTAAAATCAATTTTAAAATTAGAAATAGGTAATGTTGTTTACCTGTAAAGCATTTTCCCATACTGTATCATCACCTGTTGCTGTCTTGGTTATTGGATTCCATCCAAAACCCGTAGTTTCCAGCAATTTCTTGTTCCGGAGTTGTTCTCTAGTAAATGTTCAACTCACAACTGACTCTAATCGCTCCTTAATATCAGTCCAACCATTTTTGCTAAAAGTTGAATTAGTCTTATTTCCCTTTTTAACGTTGTCAATCATTATTTTAACAAATTCATCAGTCTCAGCCTGGGTCCAGTGTGCAGCCACCTGGTTATTAGCCATTGCACTATTGCTGCATTATAAACTACAATTTCAGATTTCCGCTATTAGTATGTAAAGGGTAAATCTTATCTAGCATATTAACATTACATCAGTACAATACATCCCACAAGAAAGGTTATGACAATTAAAGTACATATGAATAGAAAAATTTAAGAATTTATCTTTTAGTTTACAAAGAGCAGCAGAATAACAGTAATATTCAAAGGCATGACATGCTTCCATTATAAAAAGTAACCTGATATTTAATAATAAGATGTGCAAGATTAATAGGATTATATACCACAAGAAGAAAAAATAACAAATAATTTCTAGACACAATAACAGTAAATAAACTAATTCCCACAAGAATCTCCTTTAAATCCAACTTAAAGGAATATGTAAATGAAATGAATAATTGAGTTATAAATTGTATTGAGTTCACCATCCATCAAATAAATAAACTAAATCAAGCACATTTAGCAAAAAAAATTACATTTCAGGGGTTCTTCACTATCACTCACTAAATGATTCAAACTGAAGCCTAGGGCGGGTAAGGTGTTAGAAGGAATTCTTTCCTTTGTTTTTTTAATTGAATAAGAAATTATATTACAAAAACAGAGAACTAAATCACTATCGACTGATATTGTTTTTTGGCTAATGCCTCTCGAGCAAGAGTTTTAAGAGTTTCCATATAGCTAATATTAGTAATTAAACGAAAATTAGGGTAACTAGGGAGATGGTCTAATTCATTACATATTATTACTAAAGTTCTAGGCCAAAGGTTGAGTAACAGGTCCTGATTGTTTTGAAGTAGCCACCCAATTTCCTTTGCATCGCTCCACACTTGTTCTGTTTCCATCCGCCATGCTTGTGCCTTGATTAATCCTTGCATCAAGCCTATTGCCTCGGCCTCACCATCTTTTCCTGTCATGCAAAAATTAGCTTCCATTAATAGGCATTTCTCATATGATATAAATTCTATTGCCCTTGCAGATGTTTTCCCCTTTATGTCCTTTATACTGGTGATGATAATTGTATTTGTGTTATTGTGTGGGCTTGGTGGGATACTAGATTGGCCCCAATTAGATTGTGGTACTCTTTCAAGATTTGTCATCCTAAAGGCGATCCAGAACTCAATCTTTTTGATTGTTTGATCTATATCAGGTTTTTTCCCGCTAAATTCGGTTTTGTTCCTATGTTCCCAAATAAAGTAAGTGGTGAACATAAAAATAGTGAAGAACCATACTCGGTCTTTTTTAGGTATTAGACTAGAGTTGAAACAGTACATTATCATGTTGTTCACATTTGTGGTTGAGGTGAGTTCCTGTTTGAAACCCAAAGATCCGGCGGCCCAGACCCGTTTTTCTAATTCGCACTCAAGTAAGACATAAAAACAGTCTCTCTACTGTTATTGCATCCCCCACAGGTTGGATCCAAATCCCGCGATTTGGATATTATATCCTTAGTAGGTAAACCATTGTTAATGGTTCTCCATAAGAATAATTTAAATTTAGGGTGGATTTTGAATTTCTAGAAAAACCGCCACCATTTTGTGCATCGTCTAGTGCACATGCACCTAAGTGGGTGGTTATTGGTCCAGGTCAGAGTGTTGCCATTCAGAAAAGTAGCGGCCTGGTTTGTCTTGAAGGACCCATCCTTTGTTAGAAGACACATCCATCGATCCAATTGCAGGGTCAATGGGATCATGTTGATAATATCCGTAAAATGTGTTGGCAATATCGAATTCAACAATTCCAAGTTCCACTGCTTATCGGATATGGTGTCACTAACAGTTACAATATGAGGGCTTATGACTTTGAGACCTTCCAAGTCAAGAACTTGGTTGTCCTTCTTGATCCATGGATCATCCCAAAAGGTAGTTTTGACTCCATTTCTTGTTTGTCTGATAACAACCTTTTTCAGCCAAGGAATGATTTTACAAATACTGTTCCAGCAATAAGATCCACGGGCTTTTAGAGTTTTTTGGTAAAAAATGGATCTGTTGTGAAAATACCTAGCCTTCAGAGACTTGGCCCAAATGCTGTTTTCATTGGTTATTAGTCTCCACCCTAATTTGAGGAGGAGGGCTAGGTTGTGGGCTTCAAAGTCTCTTATTCCTAATCCACCTTTAGTCTTGGGTTGGCAGATGGTTTTCCATCCAATAAGGTGGCATTTAGTCTTATTTATTTGATCTCCATTCCAGAAATGTAGGTAAATGGAGTTGAGCTTCTTGTATATGGTCTTGGGAAGTGCGAAGCAGCTCATGATGTATGAGCGTACTGATGCCAAGGTGGACTGTAACAGTACACCTCTTCCAGCAAATGACAACATATTAGACTTCCATAAACTAAGCTTACCCCTGACTCTTTCTAATAGTCTAGAAAAGACAGAGTTTTAGCCCTCCGGTGGAAGAGGTTGGTCCCCATGTAGATTGACTTGTTGTCCATTTCCTTAATTCCAATGATATTACTCAAAATTTTTTTTTTTGGTAGGGGCATCAATGTTTGAGCTGACAGCTAATTCTTTCCTATGTTGAAAAAGTTGGTCTAAACAGAGAAAATTAAACTGAGTACTTTTCAGTAAGCTGAGTTTTAAACCAGAAATGAACAGTACATGAACAGACTTAAAATTCAACTGAAAGGAATGAGAAAACTGAAACTTTAGTACTAAAGCTGTGGAGTTGGTTTTCAGGTTCACCCTGAATGGATGAGTCTTAAACCCATTTACTGCTGCTAAAATCAATTGTCCATGAGTTTCCTGTCCGGGTTGTCTTTTCAAAGGGTAAAATTGATCCAAGACACCATCATTTTTATCAAGATTATGACCACTACACTACACATGGTGTAGCGTATTTTCGCTATTTGTTTTGGTTTCCTATACTGGTTTTCCTTTCCATTTTATTTTGGTTTGTCTTTTTTATGAATATTATCTTACATGTAATACAAATATATTACTAGACATGGGTCCAATCAAATACACCTTAAGCATGGCATATCAGCCCATCAATGTGGATCATCAATGGAGGATCATCATGATTGTAGGAAATTAATAAGAGAGCTTCTATAGGTACAAAATTTATTGGAGGGACCAAAGATATAATAAACAGATTGGTCAACAGACCAGCCAGCCAAGATGCAACATCTTGTTTAGAAGGGTCAATGCCATTATTTCTCAAGAAAGAGCAATTTTGTTCACTCGTCCTGTAGGAATAGGAAAATCAGGGCGTAAAAAAATATGATGTTCAGCATACCTGACAATGTCCACACTTCTCTCAAAAAATGAGAATGCCTGTTGAATGCACCACTACAGTGAAAGGAAGGATATGCCAAGTTTTAACATCTGCCCCATAATTGTCTGTTAAAACAAATAATGGAGGTCACAAAGCCCTTCACCAAATCTGCGTATAAGTCTGACCAACAGAACCCTGAGAGCAAGAGATAGAGAGAGAGAAGAAAGCGAGAGCAAGAGAGACAGAAAGATGCTTGAGAGAGCCAGAGAGACGGAGAGAGCTGCAAGAGATAGGAGTGGGCTGCGAGAGCTGCGTGAGAGAGGGAGATATTAGGTTTTATCGAATAGGAGGTCTTGAGGTTTTTTATCGGGCACGGACTCTTTTTTATTTTCCAAAAGATCATCTTAAAAGTGAAATAACACCTAAAAGGCATTACTTGATCCCCACTCATGGGATGACTTTTTGAACCGGTTCATTTCTTGGGCACAGAAACAAGGGAGGCGTTACCAAACACTTTTTTTCCCATTTTTGTTCTAGAAAGGAATCTAGAGCAGAAAAGATCTTCTCCGGATCATTACCAAACGGGCTCTAAGTGTCTTGGTTTCTAGGATGGAATCTAAATGTCTAGTTGTTTACTGTATCAGTATATCTATGTTATGTACTTTATGGGTTATGGCTTTATGCAGCCATGTTGTTACTTGTTAGTTGTTATGTTACTTGTCGCTTATCTTATATTCTTATGGCATTACAAACTAATGAATGTATATGACTCATTAATCAGCAATAGTAATTAGAAATTATGACTTTTATATTGTAATGATTATGTTGTGTCAGAATGTGGATTGATGAATATATTATACTAGATGAAGTGTTCAAAGAATCGTCGGCTACTTACATAGGGTACAATGTCAAAGTAACATTTTGAGTTTGTTTTTTACAAAACTGATGTTTCCATTGTGTTTAGAATGTTTCAGGGGCTATAAAGGCCATATGCCCATCGAGATCAGCCAACGAGACGACCGAGAAAAAAATACAAGATCTTGTTTTTGCGAGATGGGTGGCGAGATCGAGATTTAAAACCTTGGTCCTATTACACTGCGACACCTCTTCAGGGGGAGTCTCCCTCCATTGTGGAAGATGTGCCGCGGTCTTTTGAAATTGCTATCCCTGCTAGTATCTTGTTTCAGGGAGAGAGTGACACTCCTACTTTGCCTCGGCTGGAGATACGTGTGTATAGTCGCAGAGAGTAGACTTAGACCACTACACATCCAACATCTACCTTACCATGCCAGTTGTCTCCTCTCGAGCCTGATCTTATGCCCTTGGACCTTGGTAATTCTCCTTCTCCTTTTGTTGATCAGTCTCTTGAGTTTCCTATTGTTGTTCGAAAAGGCATTAGGTTTTGTACTTTACATCCTATTGCTAAAACTATTTCTTATGAATCACTTTCTCCTTACTATAGTTTTGTGTCTTCTCTTTCCTCTGTATCCATTCCTTATACCTGGCGGGAAGCGAGTGCAGATTCACAATGGCAGGTAGCTATGATTGAAGAGATGCGGCTCTGAAGAAGAATGACACATGGGATATGGTGTGTCTTCCCTCACAAAAGAAAACAGTTAGGTGCAAGTGGGTCTTCACAGTAAAACAGAAGGCTGATGGTACAGTGGATTGGTACAAGGCCAGACTTGCTACTAAAGGCTTCACACAAACTTATGGGATCGACTACCAGGAGACTTTTGCTCCAGTTGCTAAGATGAACACAATTCGTGTTATCTTGGCTTATGTTGTCAACTTAGATTGGGATCTTCAACAGTTAGATGTGAAGAATGCCTTCCTTCATGGGGAACTTGAGGAGGAAGTGTATGTGGACATTCTTTTGGGTTCATTTGCTCCAAAACCCAAGGGAAGGTATGCAAGTTGAAGTGTGCTCTGTATGTGAAGCAATCCCCTGCTTAGTTCGGATGTTTCCATAAGGCTATGGTCGCTATAGGTTACTCTCAAAGCAATGCCGACCACACTCTATTCATCAAGAGATCTGGTGGGAAGATTGCTATCCTAATAGTCTATGTAGATGATATTGTTGTTACTGGTGATGATCTGACAGAAATCTCTCGCCTTAAGAGATACTTGAGTGAGGAATTCGAGATCAAAGATCTAGGACAACTTCGTTACTTCCTCGACATTGAAGTTGCCAGGTCTTCTCATGGGATCTACTTGTCTCAGCGGAAGTATGTGTTTGGTCTTCTCTCTAAGACAAGCATATTGGGGTGTAAGTCGATAGGCACACCTATTGAAGCTAATGGTCACCTGAGTAGCAAGGAAGGTGATTCTGTGGATGAGGGGGGATATCAAAGATTAGTGGGGCGGTTGATCTATCTCTCTCATACACGCCCTGACATAACATTTGCTGTCAGCCTGGTTAGTTAGTACATGCATAATCCCTACTCGACTCATATGGAAGCTGTGCTGTGTATTCTTTGGTACGTGAAATCTGCCCCAGGACGTGGCATCCTTTTTTCTCCTCATGATCACCTTAGGGTGGAGGCCTTCACAGATGCTGATTGGGCCGGTTCTCCTTATGACCGTAAATCTACTATTGGTTATTGCACCTTTGTTAGTGGTAACCTTGTTACATGGCGAAGCAAGAAGCAACCGTGGTCGCCCGTTCAAGTGCTGAAGCAGAGTTCCGTACTATTGCACATAGCATTTGTGAGCTCCTATGGCTTCATGGTCTTCTAACTGATTTGGTTGTTCCTGCTACCCATCCTATGAAGCTCTTTTGTGACAGCAAATCTACCATTAGCATTGCTCACAACCCTATCCAGCATGATTGAACCAAACATATGGAGATCAATAGGCACTTCATCAAAGAGAAGCTGGATATAGGTCTTATCACTGTGCCTTTTGTTCCCAGTAGGGAACAACTGACTGATGTATTTACTAAAGGTCTTAGTAGTAAGATATTTCATCATATTATCTGTAAATTGGGCATATGTGATATCTATGCACCAACTTGAGGAGGAGTGTTATAATAATGAGTTTTATGGATTTTAAGGAAAGTGTTGGTTACCAAATGGACCCTAAGAGGTTTAATGGTATTTGTATTTCTCTAGAACCTTCTCTCCATTGTTAGAAATAAAGAGGGCTAGTGTCATATTAGACACAAGTCATTACCCCATCCAGTAGTTCCATTTCTATTCCATCTTCCCATCCCTTCATCTTTCTATTCGTGTCTTCATGCCCTATTTTTTTTTCCGCCACAGATCTATTGTCAAAGGAGGCGGAGGAGGTTTTGTACAATCATATCCCCAATTCCTTAATTAGAAGAGGTTAGGCTGAGGAGGTGTCCCCTAAACCGTCTGCACCAACTCCTCTATTTGTTTGTTGTTTCCTAGATTCAGCGCTTGAAGGATGGACGGACCAAGGAACCCAAAACTAACTGATGAAGACATCAGCCCAGAGGCGATGTCGCAGGGATCAACCTTCTTCAACCTCCATATGAACAGACAATGAGTTCCGAGGATATCACGTTGCTGGAAGACCTATCAAGTCAAGGCCCAAAGGCTGATTCAACATCAATTAATTTCTGGCCCTTTCTGGTTCAATAAACCTGCCAAATATTGAGCTAATTTTGACTTCCAAGTGGTCTCATCGATCCAGCTTGCAGCAAGAGGATTCTGCCAAGATTTTGGTATAAGATTACAGCTGTCTGACATCCAAGAGAAGCCATCAACTTCAGCAAGGGAATTGTTTCCTTTTTCCTGTTTTCTTTCTTGGACAGAAAGTCGGTCCTTTATTACTTAAAATAAGACTTTTCTTTGCACTTGGTATCTCTAAAGCCTATAAGGCTGTGACCGAATGTATGGAAGAATTTTTAATGAATATTATTGAAGGAATGACACATCGTTGGCATCTCTCTCCCATCTTGGCTCTTCTCCATCGTGGCTTTTCTACTAGTCTCTCTCTCTCCACTTCTTGGTGACAAGGTATGGTATCAAATCTCTCTCTCTTATTAGCTTCTTCTACATCTTCTCCTCTCTTCATTGCTGGTTATATATGAAGCATCCCCATCCACGATTTCGGATCTATGCCTATTAATCCCTGTTTGTAGTCTTATTTGCCAATTATATTAAGAATATTCCTGATTTTTGTTCATTGGCTGCAAGGTTAAGGTTTAACTTAGCACTTATTATTTTTTTGAATAATGAAAGACGTGTACTTGATTTTTTATATCATGCTGCCCCATGTTCCCAATTGAAGCCCTGTTGGGTTTGGTGTATTCACTTAAGATTCTATTATTCATTGTTACAATACTTTTCTGTTTTTAGTCTACATATTGATCGTGTATGCTGCTGCCATTCCCTTACACTCAGTCCTTGCTAGGTTTCACACATTTTAGTATAACTGACCTAACCAGCTGTATAGGAACCCTAGTTTCTAGGTATTCCCCTACATCACTGACATGCAAGACACAAGTAGACATGGTACAAGCAGGGGGTGAGAAACAAATGTGCTTGATATAATGGTTGCATCATCTAAATAATTTTAGTTCCAGCTTGGTGCAGCTCCACTTAAATTTTAAGCCTAGTGATGTAAGAGTAGATCACATAGGTCCTAATCCCAGACAGGATCTGAAAATCTGGCTGAATAGGACTGAACTGAGAGAAGTCTAATAACTCACAAAGTAGAGATCCAATAGGCAGGTATACCTGGTCGAGTGAGGCCCTAGATCAGGCCAGTAAGTTCTCAAAATATGGCCCACAGTGGACCAACACAGGTGCAAGAACACAGCAGGAGGTCTGCTCCCAGAAGTTAGGGTTTCCTGGGCAAAAAGGAGAAACCTTGCGGCTAGCAGGTGGCTGCTCAGGAATGGCTGGGAAGCTGATCGAAGGTCACCCTAGGGGAGCTCAATAAACCCACAAAAGGGTTTAGGAATAGGACTTACCAATGGGAGATCTGGCCAGAATCGATGGAGCTTCAAAACTCTGACAATGGCTGAAATTGATCCTTCTTGTTAGTTGTACTTCAAGCTGATCTGGTGGGTGCTCTTCAAGTCTTTAAACACTTAGTAATAAGCTCTTAATCACTTAGTAAACAAAGTAGAAACAAAAAATAAAAGGAGGAAGAGGGTGAGAAGAGGTTGGAGAAGAAAAGGAGGGGGGAAGGGGAAAGGCTATCTGAGCCTAGGCCTCTCACCCTCAACTATCCCTGTTGATGAAACAAACCTATCTCTGGTCTAGGAGTAAGCATTGCTTACAAATAACTTGATTCATTCATTGGTTAAGCATTACAATCAACCCATGCCTTTTATATAGATCTCAAACAGAATTACAAATAGGAAACTTCTAAATCAGGTAACTTTTTAAAATATAAACTAGGACTTTAAAGGCTAATCTTTCCTAAACCCAACTACTTGCTAACCACGAAAACATAAAAGTAGAAACTTCTACTAGTTTAATATTTCCTAACAATTAAAACTAACTTGTCAACCAAGACAAAACCAAAAAAGGAAGTAAATATATTGGCCAAATCTGCTGATCAACTTGTGTTCTCCTTTTGACAGACCTATCTACATCACCTCTACCAATTGAATTAATTGATGTTGGCTAAATTACCAAAGGGTAATCAGTCTCAGTAGGACACGGTCTCAGGTTCGATTCCCCATCTGTGCATCTGCGATTTAAGTGGAGATCATGGCGGTGGGTTGCTATGCTAGTCTCCTCGGGGATTAGTCGAGGTGCGCATAAGCTGGCCCGGACACCTTGGTTAACAAAAAAAAGAAAGAAAAAGAAACCACACTGCCTGACCTATGTTAGAATCAGTTACTTCGCTTATTGCAATCTCTCCACACTTTGGACAGATTTGCTGTTGCAATGATTCAAGGAGAGAAATCTGTCTCTGCGTTTTCTAATATACTCTCCAGAGGTGATGAAGGCAGATGGGATCAATTGTGACATCTTAGATGATGTTTTATGGTGACAAGTTGGCTAGAAGATTTCTCTCTAGGGATGATAATGAGAAGCATAGGATGATCAGAAAAGTGGTAGATGGGAGCTTCAAGTAGGGATATCATCATTCAAGGTAAGTTCCCAAATCATTCCATAAATATTTCTTTTTTCATGATTGTCTTCTGTTCGGATATTGTTTTGGACTTTATAATTTTGTATTATTTGACAATGCAGATTTTTTTTTGTTGCAATTATGTTTGAGCTGTCACAGGTGTCTGGGTTTGATCAGCTTTAAAGTTTTGTTCACCGGGTGGTTGTACTACCCTTTGCCCGTTTGCATTCTCTTCAGTATGTGTTCCTCACAGCTAGGAATTGCAGAAGAAATTTCCTATTTATTCCTAACAAACTTTATTGAGATCCTGTCTGTGAGCACTTTGTAAAGTCTATTAATGTGTAGCATCAAGTTTCATATTGTTGGCAAATATGTTTGTGTCATAGGTTATCGATCCGGGAATTTAGAAAGTCTCCCTTGTTTTATCTGAAGTCTGGATTTTTGGGTTGTTTTGACAGGGAATTGATAAATATTTGGGGCATGGATGTGATAAGCTAATTGATTTGTTTGTATTGATGACTGAAGTATTACTACATTTCTACAGATTTTTGACTGATGTGGGGGATATTGATAAAGATTTCAATTCCTTTCCCTTTCCTTTTGATAAATAAAGGTTACCTCATTTTTATTTAACAAACATTAGTGTTATAATTTTTATTTTTCTGTGATTTTGGCATCTCAGATTGTATAGGATTTTAACTTCTTGTTCTTGTGATGGTGATTTGGCCCTTTAGTCATTGCTCCTGTCCTTGAGAAATTTTCTTTTCCTTCCCTTTTACCTGCTTTCAAGGGAAAAATTTAAAAAGACAAGTAGAAGAAACTTGTGGAGTTTTTTTGATGGCTAAATGTTGCTTTATAGTGATTTCGTTACACTCTTACTGCTTAGAAAGCATATCAAACAATAAACAATTCAATTCAGTGTTAAAATTACATTTATTTCAATAAATAATAAATAAAAAATAAAGAAGTCGTTTGGATAAAAATTTTGAAAACCTAAGAAAACCGTATAAACGGTTTTGATTTCAATATATATTTTGATAAGAAGAAGAATATATTAAAAACATCAAAACATGGACTGTAGGTAAGAATAGGAAATAGGGGAAGGGATCGAGGTTCTCCTTGTGAGAACCCAAAAAGGTATCATTTTTAAGAAGTTAATTACATCTTCATCAGGGAGTTTAAGATGAAAGTTAAGCTTTGTCAAGAAATGTTGAATATCCAAAAAAGGGGAATTACATGTAAAGACTATTGGTAGTTCTTGTGGTTAGTCAAAAAGAATTGGACAGCCTTAGAGTCGGTCCAAATGTCCCATATTGTCATCCGTCCTCCTTCGTATGTTTGTTTCAATTTCAAAATTTGAAACCGTTTATTAAACAGAAATTGAACTGTTTAGCACCCTTAAATATGCTTTAAAAAAAAAAAA